>NC_132785.1:97265118-97551721 GCF_048418805.1 Vulpes vulpes
ATGCCAGCATTTCACATGTTATCCTTTCCCAATGGAAAAGCTGAACAACGAAAGAAGAAAAATAAAGCTAATGAATTAGATACCATGGAAAACCATTTAGGGATTTTATAAACTTTCTCTTTAAATGTAACAAGCCAGTTGATACAACCACTACAATTTATGGCAAAATAAATTATTGCTGTTCCAGGCGCTGGAGTCAATGAAGAAAACCCAGTATATTCCTATGAGAGCAACAGATGCTGGGACTCTTTCTTCCTCAAGAGACCTGAGCTCTAGCAAAATGAGAAAACTGGCCCAGTGCCGTGGAATCCCATGAGAAATTGAGATGGAAATCACAACAAAAAGAGCAGAAACTTTTCATGCTTTTTAAGTTTCTACTCCAGTTTGATGTGAACAAAGCTTTGTATACAAATCAAAAATACATTTAAATTTTTTTCTCCTTTGAACACTTCATGGCTTTTTGCATATGATAGAATGAGTCTGGTAGAGAGGCAGGGCTGTGTCTGGCTGAGTTTAGAATTCATTCAGTCTCTTTGGTCTAGGTAAATCCCACCAAATGAGAACAGTTTGGCATTTAAATTTGTTTACTCTTTGTAAAATAGAACTTCCTGTTTTTTTTATTTTGCAAAAATCTCTTGAAATGAAGTAGCATTTAAATATTTTTTGATGAGTTGAATGCAAACAGAAGTATACAGATAAAATTTCCCCCAATTTCCCCAAAACTTTATTAATTAAGAACTAGCCAAACATACTTTAGGTTTGGGGATGGATTTCAATCTCAAAACATTCAGGAAACTCAGACTGCATTCCAAACTGAAATGGTTCTGTTTTGGTGTTTTGTTTGAATTTTACATGGGGAACAAAACACTTGGGTTTGTCTCCACAAATATGAATCTGTTTTCAGTACTTACACTTCAACTGTTATACTGATAGGAAAGTTTTCATTTTTTTTTCCTGGAAATGAATTCAACTTTTATTTTTATTATTATTTTTTAATTGAATTGGTTTTTTTATATTTTATTTATTTATTCATGAGAGACACAAAGAGAGAGAGAGGCAGAGACATAGGCAGAAGGAGAAGCAGGCTCCATGCAGGGAACCAGATGTGGGACTCGATCCTGGGACTCCAGAATCACACCCTGAGCCAAAAGCAGATGCTCAACCACTGAGCTACCCAGGCATCCCTGAATTCAACTTTTAGAGAAATGAGAGATTCTATCAATAATTGAGTACCCAAGTCTGTATTGGGCAAGTCCCATGCCTCATTTTTACAGGAGCCCAGTGCCCTCTGCTGTTGCACCCATTGTGGATGGACCTCATTCATGAATGTAGCCAGTATCTCTCATTTTCAGTTCCTCTTATCCTCTGAGACCTCAAGTTTCCCAAGTTCAATTCTGTTCTCTCTCCAGAGTCTGTTCCAATTTTGCTATGCAGCTCTTTTCACTCTTAGCCACGTAATTAGGAAATTGGACTGCAATCCTGCTTCTTTGGGACAAATCACATTCACTCCCCTCATCTAACTCTGTTGGTGGGAGCCTTACTCTGAGTCTCGGCTGTGCTGGTTATGGAAGGGAATAGAGGCCACTTGGAATCCCAATGAACTCAATGAGGATGAATTCTGGACCAAGATCTTGGGAGAAGAAATTCCTGCTGAATTGGAATAAATGGCTACAGAAATTTCCAGAGGCAGTTGTCAATGGAACTAGGACAAAGAAAATTCTTTGGGGTGTTGTGGGCCAATGACTTTTCATTTCCTGGGAAAGGTATTGGTAGGTATGAAAACTCCCAATCTGTCCAGCCAAGAGCAAACACATACTAGTGAAGCACAATTACTTGATTACTTGTAACCATGGCAATGATTGAAGCTGTTGATTAACGAGATCTTCAGGGTTTTTTCTACTCTTTTCTTCTGGTTCTCTTCGTAATTGTGACGATTAGAGCCTGAAAGGGAGAAAAGACCGGAAAAAGAAATAAAACCAAAATTGATCAGCTGTACCACCTTTTAGCAGTTAAAGCAGTTTGAGTTCATGTCTGAATCACTAGGTAAAATGAAAAGATGAATGACTAAAATGTGTGTTGAGAGATCCAGTAGTCTTTCACTTCCCCTGAGGGGGACTGCTAAAAGTATATTAACCCATGTATAAGGACACTTGCCTGTGTCTTTGCAGCTTATGTATTAGTATTGTGGTGACTGAGGGACAAAGTGACAAGACAGAGTCATCTGGCCTCCTTCTTTCCAGTGGAAGAGGCAGGTAGCCCATCAAGAGGACCATGGCTCTCCAGAGCACCAGATGGTAATAGGCTCCCCACAGGGATGCCAGCAGCAGGGGTGGCAGATGGTCCCTTGCCTGTGGACAATCTCTGGAAAGAGGATTCGTACAAAAGGGAGCAAAGTTTCAGGCACTACCATGCAATATGTGTTATGAAATGTTTAACAAATAGCTGTCCAGGAAAGAAATCTCTGGTTTGTAGCATTGGACAATTTTCATGGTGTAAATGTTCTCCCCATCCCCAGTTGCAAGCTCCTGACCTGAACAAGGAGTCCTTGGAAGAAAAGTTGGGAAGAAATGAGCAAAATCAGCTCTGGCAAGCGGGAGGAGGGTAGTAGGCTCAAGCATTCCACTGCCCCAGGGGTGAGGCCTGCAGGCCCCCTGCAGAAGGGAGGGAGGGGTCCAGCAAATTCTTAGGGGAACTGGTGTATTTTCTATAGATTTCTGCTCTGTTTGTGTTCCCTCTCTTCTTTCAACATAAACAACCAACATTCGGTTGTGATTCCTTCAAGTATGACCTCATGAACTCAGGATTTAAAATAAGTCATTTATCAGAACCGAAACCAACATTTGGACTCAAATAGAAAGAACTAGACTATAACTATTATGAAAGAACAAGAACAAATATTTTTGAGTATTCTTCAGATAGCATCCTATAGCTAGTCACATACAATTTGAGATGGTCGAGAACAGGTAGTATTTATCAAGCGCCCACTACGTATCAGGTACCTTACATGTATTAACTCATGAAAGGTGGTATTATTAGGAAAATTGCACCTTTTAAACAAATAGCCACGGTGAATACTTTTGAATAAAACTACATGTTATTCTAGACTGTTCACAAGATAGTTTGAGATGGTTAAGAATAGCAAACATTTATTGAGTTCCTACTATGTACCTGATATTTTCCATGAACTCTGCATTGAATTTTTACAATAACCTATGAGTAAGGTGTCATTATGATGCTTATTTTATTCATTTATTTTTTTTAAAGATATTTATTTATTTATTTATTTATTTATTTATTTATTTATTTAGAGAAAGCATGAACAAAGGGAGGGGCAGAAGGTGACACAAAGGGAGGGCTCAGCAGGGAGTCCTTGACATGGGACTCAATCCCAGGACCCCGGGATCATGACCTAAGCCAAAGGCAGACACCCAATCAAATGAGCCACCCAGGCACCCCATGATTCTTATTTTACAGTTAAGGAAATGGAGGACAGAAAGTGACATCCTGAAAGTCAGACAACTCATTGGTGGCAGAGCCAAGATTCAAAACCAGGCAGCCTGGCACCAGAGCCCATTTATACAGATAAGACCCCACCATCTTTCCAAGTTCAAATGTTCCTAGGGAAATCCCTATCAGTTTAGATGTCTGACCTTGATTTAAAATCAATGGGCTTTTTATTGAAATGTTTCTGTGCAACCACCCTTCCCAACACACACTTCTTTTGGGGTATAAACACTACCTTTTTCACTTCTGCAGTAGATACTTTTTAGCCTTATGTTATTGTGGTCTGTGATTTAGAGCTGAAGTATTCATACACTAAGAGGTCAGGAGATGAATTCAGAATCATACACAATTCTCCTAATTGCTAGCCAAGTTCAATGTGATCCTCTTGAAAACCACTACAAAACCACACACAATTCAGCTGAACCAAGGGGTTAAGGAAAGTCAAATTTCAGAAGAATTCTATTGATCTCCACCTTTAGACTCTTTAGTGCTAAAACAGTTTTGAAGTTTCTGCCTCGTTGGAGTGACATGATTTACACCTTTCATTCTGGGGTTGTCTTAGCTGAGCTGCACAGTGGTGTTCTTATATAGACAAAGCTACTGGAGTTTAGAAACAGGAAGGGCTCGAAACTCACTTTTAAAAGTAAAATAAAGCTTACACAGTGGGGGATTTCCTTAACGCTCTAAAGTCTGACATGTGCTAGGTAGTCAGGAAAGAATAATAAAATTCCCCAGGAAAAGCATTTCACAAACGGCAGTGGCTAAAAATATGGTTTTCTAGGTGGCCAAGGGTCTGATTTCCATCCTATTCTCCTCACCTCCTGTGGGGTGGTCTCAGGTTGCTCTTGTAGAGACAGGTCTTCCGAGTCCTGCGGAAGAGCCAAGCCTTCCAGAACAGCCCAAGGACAGCCTGGAGGATGTCCAGCCCACAAGTGAGGCTCTTGTAGAGACCCTATGTCTGTATCACATGAAGACCTGTGCCAGCTTTCTCTGGCCATTCCCTGGATCACCCAGGAAAGGGTACCAGCTTTGATTCAGCTGTGACATCTCAGCCAGCCCCACCTGATGATGGAGAAGGGGAGAAGGAGTCTGGTCCCTGGAAAGCAGATAACCACAGGGATCTACAGGGCTCCCAGGTGGTGGCCTCAAGAAAGAAAGGACAAGGTGAATGGAGATGAAGAAGAAAGAACATGCTTCTGGAAGACAAATGGGATTTAAGGGAGTCCTTCAAAAAGTAGATGCATATTGTAGGGTTGTCAGGACATTTGATTCAGCCCTGAGGGCTTCAAGGAATAAAGAGGAGCTTGTGGGCTTCTGATCCTGGGGCCCAGTTGCATTTAGGGGTTCACACATGTAGCTTGTGATTGAGTGAGAAATGTGTGGGAATGAAAAGGTCCAAGTAGTAACATCCCAGGGCATTTATATATTTCATTACAGTATATATAGTCAGTGCTGCTACGACATGACAGACGTGTTCCTAAAACTCCCCTCATTGTGCAAAATCACACAATAAAAACTATAGCAGCCTAAAAATATGTCAGTGACATAAAAAAGAGAAATATCATAAAAATAGCAAAGCCTCACATGTGTTAAATGATTGAGGAATGAGTAAGTGCTATAGTAAATATGGTGCTTTATCTTGGAAAAGACCTGAAGTTGGCTTCTGGAAGCAGGTGCTGAGGCATGCAAGGTATTGTGGGGTCATAGGAGGAAGGTCATCAAAGTCTACAGGCTTGAAATCCTGGAGCTTGTTTTTCTGTCTTTAAAATATAGGCCCTTGGGGATCCCTGGGTGGCGCAGCGGTTTGGCGCCTGCCTTTGGCCCAGGGCGCGATCCTGGAGACCCGGGATCGAATCCCACGTCGGGCTCCCGGTGCATGGAGCCTGCTTCTCCCTCTGCCTTTATCTCTGCCTTGTCTCTGCCTTGTCTCTGCCTCTCTCTCTCTGTATGACTATCATAAATAAATAATAAAAAAAATTTAAAATATAGGCCCTTGGAAGCAACGCATTTATAATAGAGACCCCCTCTTTATTGAAATTGGAAATTTGATTCCATGTATAGTCATTGTCTTCAGTTAACTTCCATTTTCCTTCTGGATCTTCTTCCATGGTTTTCTCATCTGCACCTGGTGCTTCGCCTAACAGCTGAAGGCTTTGGAAATGATCATGAAGTTTGAAACCACCAAATCGGCCACTCATAGTACTAACAGGTGCCACTTCTGCGTTTTGCCTTAAGGTCTTATATTGAGAGGGTGCTTTCTCCTTGTGAGAGACATTGTCCCCCACTTTGCACTGCTCTTTGGTTTTCAATCACAACAATGCTCGTCCTTCTATCTCTTCTGTTTCTTCAGGGGTTATTCTCATTGACATCTTAGTCCTCAGAGTTGGTTCACTCAGAGATGTATCTTTTATTGTCTTGGCATTGTGGATGCCTTCATGCTGTTGCTTGGGAAGTTGCATATGATTCCTCTCTTTTTTAAAGATATTTTATTTATTTATTTATTTGTGAGAGAGACAGAGACATAGGCAGAGGGAGAAGCAGGCCCCCTGCGGAGAGCCTGACCTTGGACTCCATCCCAGGACCCCAGGATCACGACCTGAGCCAAAGGCAGGCACTCCAACACTGAGCCACCCGAATGCCCCACATGTGATCTCTTGATTTTTTCAAAATGCCTTTTTTTTTTTTTTTTACTTTAAGCTTCTCCTCAGTACATAACATTTTCCTTTTTCACAACCTGTTTGCCATTTTTAAGTCAGGATGCTTAGCCATGTTTGAGATGCTTCATGAGTATTTTTTTTAATATAGAAAGTTCACAACAATAAGAGCCAAGTATAACCTTGTAGAGCACACTTGGATAGGAGAAGTAGGATGGGTAGGACAACACAGCAACAAGGTAGGCGGCAGCATGTGAAATGTGCATTTGTGCATTTTTTATGAATTCCTACAAGACTTGGCTCAGTGGGTGCAGTTTTCTATGCTAATGTAGTTTTTAAATTTTCAGACAAAATTGCCCGTGAGAGAGCTGTGCATGCGTAAAGTGTACTGTCATATATTGATCTAATTAGAATAAATTTGCTTTTTCCAAACAAGTATCATAGCAGACTGTGTATGGTACCTCCTCTGCTCATGTTTTTTCTCAGCCGATCGTTGTACTAATTCTGTGAGCTAGATGGGAAAGTTAATATTCCCACTATGCAGATAAAAAAAAAAATACTGAAGCCAGAAGTCCCAAAGCTTGGACGTGAGCCCGGAACAACCAAAGCAACCATAAGATGAGACTTGACCCTGTCCTACTGGTTCCTTAAGTGAGCTCTACCCCTGCTTCTGGAAGTTTGGTTTTGTGAGCCAGGAAATTTTCTTTTGCTTAAAGTGGTTGGAGGTAGGTTTGTTTGTTTTGGGGTTTTTTTGTTGTTGTTGTTTTGTTTTTTGTTTTTAGCAAGGCATGGTCTTGGTTAATGCAGAGCTGCCTGGATAATGCTCAAATTCTCTCCTAGCTCTGGGAGACTTCCTGCCGTAGTTTACAGGCTGACTTGGAAATTAGCCATCTTCAGGTAGAGGGCACCCCAAACTTCAAGCTTTGCCCTAGAAATAAGAGGTTCTTCCTGGCTGTGCTGCAGGCACAGGACACACAGAATTGTCCCTTCATCCCCTGAATACTGGCCAAGGAAGTTCCCAGGCAGAGCAGGTGTATGTGGGAGGGATCCTTCTTTCGGAGGGGGTCTGCTTCAGTGTGCACCTGTGTAGACATTGTCCTTTCTGGCGACAGGGACCCTTCGCTGTTCCTGTGGTGGCTGTTTCTTGCTCAGCACAAGAGAACATGCTCTGAGCGGTGCTCAACTCCCCTTCCTGTTGGTGTGATGGTGTCCGACTCCAGCTCAGCGGCGGGAAAGGGTCCCAGTCATTCCTCATATTGAGCTCAGGAATGGCCACTGCTGCTCAGCGAGCGCCTCTCTGTGCTCCAGGCCTCTGGGAAGCACTTCACGTAGTCGTTCACCCAACCCACCAGGATCTGTGAGGGCACGTCATACGGCAGGGCCATCCCCCTTGCTCCTTACGGCTCCAACTGCCCAGATCGCTGCCAGCTCATGCACTTAACCGGGTGCTGTCCTGCTCCTCTCTCTCTCTCTCTCTCTCTCTCTCTCTCTCTCAATATTTTATTTATTTATTCATGAGAGAGACAGAGACAGAGGCAGAGACAGAGGCAGAGGGAGAAGTAGGCTCCTCGCAGGGATCCCGAGGTGGGACTGGATCCTAGGACCCTGGGACCATGATCCAAGCTAAAGGCAGACACTCAGCCACTGAGCCACCCAGAGGCTCTGTCCTGTTTCTCTCCTTCAGGGCTGCCATGCGGGGTCGTAGGCAAGATTGCTACAAGCTCAGTCGGTTTCAGTCATTTTCCAACTTGCTGGAGACCTGAAAGCGTGTCAATGACCTTCCTGTGACCTGGATAATAATTTCTCAACTTGTCACTGCCTTTCATGTTTGGGTACAGACTTAGTTCCCTTCCATTTGGATAGCATGTGTCTGTGTGTCACCTTTGTGTATGTTTGGTGAGTTTGGATTTCCTTCCTTCCTTCTTGCCTTCTTTCCCTCCTTCCTTCCTTCCTATTTTCATATTCATGCACTGGGACCTACTCTGCAAATTGGAGAGGAAAGAGAAAGAACAAAGAAAGCAGAGCAACCTAAATACTGAAAAATGTGGTTTTTTTTAACTCTATGAATGAGGCCTTTGAACTCATGGCCATGGCTCCTTGCTAACCTGTACCTTTCACGTCCTGTTTCCAGCTGGAGTGGAAAATCTGAGGTGCCCTGGCCCTGAGCCCACAGTGAAACCTGGCTACATCTCCCTGTCCTCAATGAGCAGTGGCAGCCAGGCACTTCCTGCCGGGGAGCATAACTCCATCCCTTTAGCCGTGGAAGTTTGCTGGGAAGGGAGCTGGAGCCTTTGCCCGATGTGGCCAAGGGCAGCAACAGCAAAGAATGTCAAGGAGAAATTCCTGCAGTGGGATCTGGGGAAGAAAAGGGGGGTTGTCTCTAGAGGTTGGTTTTGACAATTTTCTGCCTTGACTAAAACCCAGGTTCTCAGCACAGGGGATGTGACTCATGGCTAAGAAACTCCCCATGGCCTTGGATGACATTTATGTTGATTACCTCTGAGTCACATTTCTGGGAGGAACTTTTTTTCACCAGAGGCAAACCAAAGGGAACATGGCAGGGACGGTGGTTTGGAAACAGCAGAGGAAACGGGGTCACTTGTGTTCTGAGCAGGAGAGGTAAAGATATGCAAAAATAGAAAGAAAAACACGGCAAAAAGGAAGGACATTGAGGAAGAAGGAATACTCTTCCAGTGGAATGGGAGAACTGGGGTCTTTCTCTGGCGATGAAGGGGTGGGGGTGGCCCAGATGGACTCTGGCCTCTTGCTTCTGGTTATGGAAATTTAGAATGTGAGAGATGGAGTCATCCTTAGTTCCTTTATTTCACAAGTATTTGTTGAGAATGTTCCATGTACCGGGCTCTGTTCTAGGTACCAGAGGTATTGATCTCAGCGGAGGAGCAAGACAACAAAGAAATAGTGAATCAAATGGCATCTTTGAATTCACCCCTTTAATTCATTAACAGAAACATGTTCTGAACATCCAGCTCCAAGATGTGCAAATGTGTGTGCTTTGCTGTGCTCAAGGGGCAGAGACCTGAATGGACCTGCCAGGGGTGCTGCGCTTCCAAGGTTCAAAGATTTGTCTTGAGTCCTGGTTCTTGTAGCTGCCTGTCCCCACACCTGGGACTCCCATCTCCTGGAAGAATGGTGAGGTTATAGGAATGATTGCAGAAAGGGGGAAACAAAGGGACCTTGATGGCACTGAACCCTCCCCCTCCCTTTATGTGTGTTTGAAGCCTCATCAGAGGTTAGGAGCTCTATCTCTCTCTTTTTAAGATTTATTTATTTTTTGGGCAGCCCAGGTGGCTCAGTGGTTTAGCGCCACCTTTGGCCCAGGGCATGATCCTGGAGACCCCGGGATCGAGTCCCATGTCCGGCTTCCTGCATGGAGCCTGCTTCTCCCTCTGCCTGTGTCTCTGCCTCTCTCTCAGTCTCTGTGTCTCTCATGAATAAACAAATAAAATTTTAAAAGAGATTTATTTATTTTTCAGAGCGTGCATGTGCACATGAGTGTTGGGAGAGGAGAGAGAGGATCTCCAGCAGACTCCCTGCTGAATGTGGAGCCCAACGGGGGCTGGATCCCCCAACCCTGAGACCATGACCTGAACCCAAATCATGAGTTGGAGGCTTACCCAACTGAGCCGCCCAGGCGCCCTGGTTAAGAGCTCTCTTAATGTAAATGTTGATCTCAGTTAAATCACGGCCTCTAAAAGTATATCCGGGGACAGGAAAAACAATGTCCTAAGTCCAGTAGGATTCCAAACCACCAACAGAAAAACCAAACCAAAACAAACAGAAAACACTTCTTACCAGATTAGTCTCACTTGTGCTTGACTTAGATTAGTGAGTCTGAGGTTATTTCCTACAAAAGGACTATCTGCAGGGACACCTGGGTGGCTCAGGGGTTGAGTGTCTGCCTTTGGCTCAGGTCATGATCCTGGGGTCCTGGGATTAAGTCTTGCATTGGGCTCCCTGCAGAGAGCCTGCTTCTCCCTCTACCTGTATCTCTGCCTATCTCTCTGTGTCTCTCATGAATAAATAAACAAATAGGACCATCTGCAGCCAGTAGATAATAATTTGGGAGGTAATAGGTAGTGATATTGAGGAGCAAAAAGAGCTAAGGACTGGAATTCAAAGATCCAGGTTCCAGTCTGGGCTTGCCACTAGCTGGTCCTGGAGAGGCAGGCAGTCCTGTGGACTGTGGGAAGGGTCCCCAGTGGGGACCAGGTAGGAAGGTGGGTACCTAAGAAGACTGGACATAAACTGGACAGGGTTACTATAAGCAGCCAGGATCCCAGCATCTCCCAGAAACTTAATGAAGCCAGAGAGTGAGGGATGGAGAAAATTGCCACACCTGAGTGACCCTGGCCAAAGGTGTCTGGGCTTGGAGGATCTGGAGAAAGTATTAGGCGGCTGCCCAGCTGTCTTCCTCCTGAGAGCAAGGGCACTTTTGCCTCACTGGTGCTCTGTGTTCTTTAAATCCAGGTCAGAACTCACTGACACCCCCTCCCTGACATCCCCTGGCCATCTGGCTGCTCCCTGACCCTACCTTCTGGCCCACACCTCAGGGCCTCCTCCTCTGAACTGACCTCCAGTGACCATCGCCCATCAATCCATCCAGACAGGCAGCCTTGCAGCCAAGTCTTTATTAGAGACCAGATCAAACATCACAATAAGGAAAGAGAGCGGGGAGAGGCTGGAGGGGTGGGGGAGAAAAGAAGAAACATGGAAGGAGCGAGGCGGCAGCGTGGAGGCTTTGGCTAATGGCTGACTGAGGCCCAGGCGGGAGGAGACAGTGTGAGGGAGCAATGCTGACGGAGATGCCGACCATCCAGCACTTCCTTTCAATCTCCAGAAGAAACAAGGTGCAGCCCCAGCAACACCTTTCTTAATTACTGTCCTCCATGCAACTTGGTTCTCAAAGTTGCCCACCAGGCCACAGGAGGCTGGGAGGGGCTGGGATAGGGCTCTGCTTGGTTCTCCCTTCTGCTCCTGCAAGCTGCCAAGAGGCTTCACCCTACTGGAGCAGTCTTAGCTCCTCATTCTAAGTCCTCCTCTTGTCCATCAGGCCTGGCCACCCTGCCCTGTCCTCAGGTCACCCACTAAGGTCAATCAACAGAGTGACCCAATCAGAGCTTTCGTGGCTGCAGAGGGTATGGTTTTGACCTAGATCTCTGCATGTGTGGGTGTGTGCATGCTTGTGCACACATGTATGTCATGGGAGTGGGGGGTGAGCGGGTTACTTTATATAACTGTGACAAAATGGATGTGGGCTTTGAAGGTCAGAGGCTAGGAAGAAGGATCTCATAGCTGGGTGGCAATCCGAAGGTATGAGTTAAGCCACACCCAGCAGAGTCCGTGAATGGTAAATTCCTGTAATTTACCCCTATACTGTTATGTGGCCCGCAATTTCCCCTGGGAATAAATTAATTGTTGTTGTTATTACTTTTCCTCGAAATAGGAGATGGAGTGTGTGATGTGCTGATGGGCCAGGTCAGTGAGGATGGTCACAAGAGACATTCGGGATGAGTCTCTGGAGCTCCTCATGTCTCTGGTGAAGGAGGAGAGAACCTCCATCCTAGCTGACAGCCAGGTGCTTGATGAGGAGCAGAGACAGCTGAGGATGGAGATGCCCTGGCTGTTGGGATATGGCCTGACCAGGGTCCAGCCAAAGCCCACCATTCACAAGAATTGTCTTCCTTTGCCATTTTGAAAAGATTTACTTTATTACAGACATGATGTTAAAATAACAGTCAAAGCAAAAATTGCTCATAATTCCATCCTGAAGTCAACTCAATGAAAAAAATACACCTGCTCTCCATCAAAGACAAAATTCTATCCATGGTGTTGCTGAGCACTCCAGCCATGCACATGGACATGGCCGATGACCAGGGGCCATGTCAACACAGTTTTCTCAGGCTTGACCACTCTACTCTCCACCAAGCTTTCAGTGACTTTTCAACAAGATGATTTACCCTAGAAACCATGGAGGAAGGGGACCCAAAGCTCAGGCCAAAAACCCCACCTGTTCCCATTCCTGGTCTCCCTTGTGCCAGGCTATCCCTCTGAAACATTTTCAGGTTTCAGGGAGAGGCAGATCTTTTGTTGCACTGTGGCATGGCCCCATGATGCGGATCGCAGGGAATGAATGAGTCTGTGTATTCGCCCCCGAACAAATGGTGTTTCATCTGTGGTTGTTTGTCCATGTGTACGCTTCTGCATTTCCATGATTTCTTCCTTCCCTGACCAACCTGCTAAATGCAACATTTACAGCCAGCCTCGCGTGCACTATCGCCAGGCTGGGGCCTGATCATGTCAAAGGAAGGCTGCCAGCTGCCCCTGCCAGAAGCAAGAGGCACTGGGAAAAATGGAAATTGGACAATAGTCTTGTATACTCCCTGCCCTGTCACGGATGGCCTTCAGCAGGAAACCAATCAATGGAATCAAAAGAACACGGTTTCCTGTTAGCGGAGAGCGATGCCAAATCCAGCAGACATTATTGCTTCATGCCCTGTGCCAGTCATCGTCAAACACAGCATAAGTAATAGCACATGACTGAGGTGGTGGTTTTAGCGAAATATTCTTTTGCTTTTGGCACGGCACCACACACCTTCATATGCTTTATTGCCCTTTCCCAAACTTAGGGAGGGTTTTTTTTTCTTTTCTTTTTAGATTTCTTTTCCCCCAAAGAACTATATCTGGCTGTTTTGCTGCATACCGGGTCTTAAACCCAAGCCAGCTGACTCCCAATTCTCTCCAGCCTTTTCTTAAGCAACACGTTTTAAAATATATCATTATTATTATTATTATTGCATCGCATAGGGCTAAAATAAACCCACTGTGTCTTGGCCTTCAATAATCTCGCTTTCCCTCTGAAAATGGCTAGTTCCCTAAGACTGGCTTTAAGAGAGAAAAACCTCTCACATAATATTTTTCTTACTTTCCAGGCTGATGTTGAAGGTGATGATAGGTCATAAGCCGCAGCCTCAGCAAGGATGTCCCAGCCCCTGGAGCAGGCGGGAAATACATGTGTGCTTGGAATGCAACAAAAGGGAAAAGTTACTAGTGTGTTTTGGACAGGACCCTGCATTTTTAACCCTTTATTCAAGCCTAGAGAAAAACCGAACTCTATTAGCTATTCAGACATCCTCTCCTAAAATGACATGGTTAAAGGGGGGATGTGAGTAGTCATCTGGATTGTTGTTGTTTTTTTCCTTCTTTTTCAGTTTTGCCTCGTGGTTCAGAACCTAACTCCCCCCCTTATGAGATTTGTAACTCTGGGAAAGTTGATCAACTTTCCAATCCTCATGTTCCTCCTCTGAAAAACAGAGGAAACACTTAACCTTCGGGGGTTGTCATCAAGAATGTGAGTCCAGTGTTGGCACTTTGCTTTCTGCTTGTCACGGAAGTCTTTGGCAGAGAGGGTACCTCCTAAGGACTCAATACATCACATAATTATTATTATTAAAGCACTATGGAAAGCGCTGGGTTCCCACCTCAAATGCTTCTGGGAGTAGCAGTAAGGGAGAGTCATGGAGGGTCATGGAGGGTCATGGAGGTTGTAGGGTCACAGGCAGAGTGGCTTCTCCATGATGTTTGCATGCATTATCTTGCTGAATTGTTGTGAGAATGCTGGGAAAGAAATCAGGCAGTCATTATTATTCCCATTTCACAGATAAAGAAACAGAGGCCCTTGCACACTTCTAGAATTGGCAGAGCCATGACTGGACCCCAGGGCTCTGGAATCCTTGCTAATGCTCCATCTGTACATCACATTTCCTCTCAGAGCTGGGATAATTTGTTCTTGGCCTGTCCTCAGTTCCCCGAGGCTCTCTCCTTCCCTGTCCTTTCCAGGAAAGACAGAACCCCTTGCCTTTTGTATACACAAGCACACACACACACACACACACACACACACACACACACACACACTTCTGGGCCCGTGCTGCCTCCTGTGGTCTCCTAAGAGCTCTGGTGCTCAGACATGATAGGAGGTGTTTTGGCCAGCTTCTATCACATTTTGTTTTTTGCAAGTTCATCCCTGCAAACT
Source organism: Vulpes vulpes (assembly GCF_048418805.1). Lineage (NCBI taxonomy): Eukaryota > Metazoa > Chordata > Mammalia > Carnivora > Canidae > Vulpes > Vulpes vulpes. Next base: position 97,279,330 of record NC_132785.1, read on the forward strand.
TTCTCTTTCTTCAGAAAGCTTTCCTGAAATGCAAATTTATTACCTGCAGGCTCTTTGTAGCCAAAACAATTTATTGCTTGAAGATAGGAGTAGAGAATTATTGATAAAGAGGATGGGGTACTTGGGCTGGGGTGGGTCTTAGTTTGGGTTCCCAGGGAAACCTTCTGTGATAGAAATTGTATGGAGGAAGTTTACTGCAGAGGGCCTTCAGGATCAACATCTCAGGGTTGAATGGGGGTGGGGGGGTATGGGATTAGGGGGTGAGGGAGTGGAGGAAGCAGGACGTGGCAGAGGAAGGATGACATAGTAATGAGTAGCGTAGTTGCCGCGGAGACTCCATGAATCCCATAGGAAGCTTTGGGGCTAGGATAGCCCTTTGGAGTTGCCCTGCCCGGAGGGAAGGGACTGGGTCTTTAGACCGTGTATGGACCTGTCTTTGGGTGTGAGAGGCCCTGTGACTTTAGACCAGGTATAGTCTAAATGTAGTTCCTGAAAAGGGACTCTGCTGAGAGACTTCAGGGCTGCCCTCTTGGCTGATGGTGGGATGCTCAGCCCCGGAGGCCAGTGGGGGGGAGTGCGCTCATAACCACTCTAGGGAGGAGGGCAACGATGAGACCCTGGGGGTAGGTTAGCAGGGAGTTAGGTGCCTGGGGCTTTTGGGACTTTGATGAAAAGTCTTTAGGACTAAAGTACTAAGAAAGAGAAGAGGGTCATTCTTTCCCATCTGCAACTGAAATAGCAGAAAAAGCCTCCATAACTGGTAAAGGGAAGAGACTTTCTGCTGTGCCTACTCACATTCTCATTAGACTTGGCCACATTGTCAAATAAGATGCTGAGTCAGTATTTCTCCAAGCATGCTCTGTGAACCGATCACCTCCAAATTACCCTAGGGAGGGGGCTTTAAAAATGTAAATTCCTGTGCCCCAAACAGTAAAGCAGAATCTCTGGGGATGGGACCAGGAAGCTGTTTTATCAACATCTTCTTTCTCCACTCTGATTCATTTGCTCCTCTATACTAGAGCTCATCAATATCGGCCACAGCCTCTAGAATCGGCAAAGTCTATGGAACCAAGAACAAGTATTTTTCTTAATAATATTTGCATAGTTATATTGCAGATATTACTTCTGTAGGAGGCTCCAATTATAGGGGTTGTGTAACTCAAACCAATTGCCCTAGTAACCAGGACTATTCTATTTACTCTTCTTTGGGAAGACCAAACTCTCCTCTCTCCTCCCTCCTCTTGACCCAGCCATGGGGCCCAAATCGGAGCAGCCTTCTGCTTATAGGTTTTCACCGCTCTGGCCACAATCATGGGCTGAAGGATGGCCAGCTGACCCAACATCATTGTGCCCCACCTCTGCCCCCAGTGATTGATGCAGAGATGTTTCAGTGACTCAAGCTAAACCAACTGCAGTCTTTCCCCCCAGGATTTCCCCCCCTAAACTAAAGCTAGTGTAGGGAAAGAGGAAGAGCCCCTCTATGCTCCTTAGGCCATGAGAGTGATTCTAAGGCTTCCAGTAGGCATAGCCAGAGGCATGGAGAAAGTGGATTCAGGAGAGTAAAGCAGACCCCAACTAGGAGAAGTAGAGATGAGAGTCAGTGCATCCTGATGGTGTTTAAGACCTCTGTTCGAGTGACCTCTGGTCTTGTATGGTTTGGTAATGTGAACCAATAGCCAACATATTAGTAATGGGTTTCATGGTTCTCAGAAGATGATATTAAGCCTCAGAGGCTAGTGCATTAGGATGGGATCATACGTGTGGGATTATCAGACACATGGATCTATCTAGGAGCGAGTGAGGAGAGATGCTGATGGTAAATAATGGTGGAAGGTTTCCATACCTCCTCCCCCACCATGGGCATGCAGTAACAACAAATCACCACATCTGTGATGCATTTGTATTTCTTTCTCTCATTTAGCTTTAGACCAAACAAAACTAAAACCCTTTCAATACTGTGTCCCTAGAAGCTACCATCAATAGATGAGAATTAGCCTCTAATATAAAATCTCCTTTTCATTGCATCATTGGATCCATTGATTTTGTGTCTCTTTCAAAGGAGATCTTTGCATGTTGGTTTCTATAGGAGGCTGAAAGTTTTAAGTGTGTGTCTCTGTACCCAGATGTGTTAGCAGAAAATCTTGTATGACTTCCCCCATCTGAGAGAGAAGGTCCTTGGTTGCCATGTTATTTTGGCTTCTTATAACCACCAACCACCACATGTGCCAAGACACATTTTACAGAATAGTTACTCTCTTTGAGGCTCAGTTTCCCTTTGTATATCTGGGCCTTAGCTAAAGGATAAGAAGAACTTTTGAAAATAGGAAAGTTAAGGTTTATGGCATAATTGGTTTGGATTGAGAGGAATAGAGCAAGTAACTATTTTGGATATGCAAGTTTACCCCAAAGAAATTGCGCTTCTTTATTTGGGGTGAGATGGTAGCAGTGATGACGGTGGTGGTGCTGGTGATGATGAGCACACGGAAGAGGGTGGCCTTTTTCACCATTTTCTTCTCCACCCAAGGCATTACAACCATGGTTTCTATTGTTTTTCAATGTAGGTCAGCAAAATAAGCCTTTAAGATAGGGACAGTCAGATAAAAGCCCATGCAGAGATTTGATTTTCACCTGCCCTTGAGCTAATTAAAAAGCATCCATCAGGTTGCCCATCCCTCTTCCTTCTTTTAAGAACATTTAAGAGCTCCTTTCCTCCTCCTCCTCCACCCCCACTTCCTCCTACTCTTTCTTCTTCCGCCTCCAAATTAATCTGAGCAGGGAGTCCTGAAGCAGATGATCATGTTACAAGTCTAAATGTGATAGCCTGTCATCTTTCATTATTTTTGACATAAACAAAGCTGTCAGAATTCTCGGAGACCTAGACCTGCCTTTGGTTTCAGGGTGTTCTCTTTGAGGCCGAGAGAGAGATCTGTAAGGATTAGAAAAAGGAGGCTTGCTCCCAGATAATGGAAAGAATGTAATGGAAGAATGGAAATGATCTCCAGTTCCAAACTTGTATGCAATTTTTAGACTATTGCATTTTGAAGTGTGTGTGTGTGTGGGGGTGCGTATTGATGAAGGCTGTAAAATGTTTACATAATTGCAACTTATTTTATAAAGTAGAGGTCTGTGGGTACTTCATTAACCCGCTTTATTTCGTTCTCTATCCCCCTGCAATTTCCTTGAATATTTAGATTTGATATGCAATTAAAGAATAATTACCTGGCTTGTTTCCTGGAGATTGGTGTCTTCTGTGGACTGAATCATTGAAGACTGGGAGGGTATGTCTTAAAATGTAAGAAGAATGCCTGACTATTGGAGTTACCTATTAGGGACGCTGAGCTAACATGCCATGATACCAGGTGTGCACGCGTGCGTGTGCACACACACACACACACACACACACAATGTTTTAGAAAGCTTTCTTATTCTTCACATACTTTGAAAATGTATTTCCCTGCCACTGATCCTGGGGTAAGCTGGGTATAAATGGATCCAAGTATGTATTCATTATAGGCTATTTATCTTCTTCTGGCATCACATTGAGAGCAACTACAGTTTTCTGAAGGAGCCACATATACCACACTCCAACAGCAGGGAATTATTTGGTTCAGAGTGGGTAGTGCTGGGGCTGCTGTCTTGGTTTGGGGGCATTTCAGAACTTTAATATTTTGGTAACCCATGCTCTATAAATCATTGAATTACATCAAGTCTATTTAAAACCCCTCTGGGCAGCTGTTTAAAATGCTGTCACTGCAGTAAGCAGTGTCCTCAGAGTCACATGGCAGGTTGGGGCCCAGTGGGGATGTGTTTGTTTGTGTTTCTTTAACTCCAGTGGGGTTTACCCTCTGACTCTATTCTGTGAAGAGTCCCACCATTTCCAGTTATTTCAAAATCAGGATATGAAAGCCACTTAGTCCATCAGGAGTAAGCCTTCCCATCAGATTGAATTCTTTTTCCTTACATTCCTCTCCTCAAACCTTTTAGTGAAACTACCACAAATTGTTGACTTCAGATTAATATGCTTAATAAGTTAAATCTGGCCTATTTCAAGAAGGCAGCAGGCAGAGGATTGGTTGCAGCTGAGCAGTCCTGTGGCTTTTCCTAGGTCATTGTTGGTGGCCCAGACCACCTGTGTAGCACCTGTGGGCAGCTCTGGCCTAATTACCCCAGGGAGCCCTGCTTTGCCTGTCTTGTTCTCTGGCCTCCAGATTTGCTCTGGGGTTTGCCAGTGCAGGAGGTATCAGGAAGCCAGGCCTGGGTGGGGGTGGGGGGGGGGGGTGGGCAGGGGGGGAATCTGGAGTGAGGCTTCCCCTTCAGAATGCTGCATGCTTACAGGTGTAATGTCTGCCTCTGCTCCTGCTCTGAGCTCCTGGGAGGAGAAGAAGGGTGCCAAATCTGCCTTACTCCCCAGTACACCCAAGCCGGGATTACCCAAGCATGTGCTTGCACGCATGCACACACAGGAGAGACAAGTTTAGCTTCAGTGAACTCACTTAGAACTTTTCCATCAGAAAACCAGAACTTGGGGATCCCTGGGTGGCTCAGCGGTTTGGTGCCTGCCTTCGGTTCAGAGCCTGATCCTGGAGTCTCGGAATGGAGTCTCCACACAGTTCCCTGTGTGGAGCCTGCTTCTCCCTCTGCCTGTGTCTTGCCTCTCTCTCTGTGTCTCTCTTGAATAAATAAAATAAAATCTTAAAAAAGAAAACCAATACTTAAACATTGAATATGCTACATTAATTTTAGCAGACTTATAAATGTTAAAACCTTGAAAAAAAATTAAATTCAAATGGCAGGGATGGAGGTCCAGGGGCACAATGGTCTTCTCAGAGTCCTGGCTGTCCAATGGTTTTGTCCTTCCGTGGCACATAGTAGGTGCCTAATAAATCTGTTGAGTCAGTTCACGAATCCAAATCCAGAGCAGGGCTTTGGAGTTGAGGTCCAGATTTGAATCTCAGCATCCCACTCATTAGCTGTGAGATCCTGGGTAGGTTACTTGTAACCCTTTTAAACTCCAGGTTAAGTCGCTGGGAAGGTTAAGATAAAGCACACAATAACATTGTATATGCGACTTTTACAAATGAGATAATGGATAGTGTATATCATACTTATTCTCCCCACTGCCTTTGTCCTGAGGGCACCCAGAGGGGACCTGTCTGAGGGATTAGGACCTGGTTCTGCCCTCTGCCCTGGTGTGCTCAGGAGGCAGTGCAGGGCTGCCCGCCTGCCCTGAAGGAGAGGAAGGGGGAGGAGGGGGGGGGAGGAGGAGGAGGGGGAGAGGGAGGAGGGGGAGGAGGAGAGGGAGGAGGGGGAGGAGGAGGAGGAGAGGGAGGAGGGGGAGGAGGAGGAGGAGGACGACGTCGAGGAGGAGGGGGAGGAGGCAGGGCCGCGGACCTCGGGATCACGGCCCCCGGGAGCAGGCCCAGGGGCAGCCGGCGTCTGGGCGGCTTTGGCCGGGAAGCGGCCTTGGCTCAGCTCCGGGCGCATCAGGTCCCGGTCCCGCTGCGTCTGGGGATCACCGGGGCTGCCGAGGCAACCCCAGCATTTGTGTAATTTGAACAGGAAAAAAAGAAAAAAAAGGGAAAAAAAAGCCCCAACAGCTCGCAAGGAAAACAAGAGCAACCGAGGGAAAGGCGGTTCAAAAAAGGAGCCTCTTATCGGAGCGAGAGGAGCGAGCCGCGAGGTCGCGGAGCCTCCCCGCGGCCCCCGGGCCCCCGCGGAAGGGGAGGCGGCTGGTGTTTGGGGATCCCGGCGGGTGGCCCCAAGCGGCCTGTCTCCAGGCCCTGCCCTTGCTGAGACTTCTCACTAGGTCACTGTTTCTTTAAAAAACAGAGTATGGGCCAAGCCCTTAATTTGCTTTTTGCAAAATTCTCGAGTTTATGGAAAACGCAAAGGGGGAATTCGTCGTGGCACTAGGAGATACTCCTGTTCACGCAGTTGTCCCAGGTAGAGGCCTTTCCCCTGTCCGGGTACCCCAGATGCTCCCTTGATAAGGGGACTCTGCGCAGCAATGTTGCCCCTCTGGAGAGGTTTTTATTTCCTAGGGTGAGGGGCCATATCTCCCTCCCTCCCTTTCTCCCTCCCTTCCTTCCCTCCTCCTTCCCTTCTTTCTTCCTTCTCGCTTGAGTAATGTTATTTGATTCTTTTTTCTTTCTGATAATGACTATGCTTTTTAAATTTGCTTTTTTTAGATAGCAAAATTTGGCCTGATCTATTTCTTTTTTTTTCCCCCTCCCTTCAGCTAAAATTTGAAGTGAATGTTTAAAATTAATTTAAAAAAAAAAAGATTTTATTCAGGGGGATCCCTGGGTGGCTCATCGGTTCAGCGCCTGCCTTCAGCCCAGGGCCTGATCCTGGAGACCCGGGATCAAGTCCCACATCCAGCTCCCTGCATGGAGGCATGGAGCCTGCTTCTCCCTCTGCCTGTGTCTCAGACACAGAAAGAGAGGCAGAGACACAGGCAGAGGGAGAAGCGGGGGAGCCTCACATGTGACTCAATTCCAGGACCCCGGGATCACACCCTGAACGAAAGGCGTGATCCCCGGATCAACCATTGAGCCACTCACTCAGGTGCCCCTAAAATTAACTTCAAATATATGTTTAGAGCTCCCTCATTTCTCCCCCCAAAGTCAGTGAAATAATTTTTATTTTTTTTTAATTTTTTAAAATTTTATTTATTTATGATAGTCACACACAGAGAGAGAGAGAGAGAGAGGCAGAGACACAGGCAGAGGGAGAAGCAGGCTCCATGCACTGGGAGCCCGACGTGGGATTCGATCCCGGGTCTCCAGGATCGCTCCCCAAGCCAAAGGCAGGCGCCAAACCGCTGCACCACCCAGGGATCCCTGAAATAATTTTTATATGGTCGTGCATGTCTGTTACTTCTCTACCTCATAGCTCCTGTTTCTCTTTTTCCTCTCTCTTCCCTTTTCAAGGACTAGTTCAAAACTCATCCTGGTCAATTACTAGCTTGGACCTTGGACAATCCCTTAGCCTAAGACTCCATTTCTTTATTTGAAAAATAATTGGGCTAGTAATGCCCAATTTATAAGATTGTGGGAGTGATAAAGTATATTAAACATAGTAACGTACTCACATAAAATACACTCAATAGGAATGGATATAAAAATAGGTGCTTCTTCAAAAAAAAAAAAAAGGTGCTTCTTGGGACGCCTGGTTGCTCAGTGGTTGAGCCTCTGCCTTTGGCTCAGGTCATAATCCCAGGGTCCTGGGATGGAGTCCTGCATCCAGCTTCCCTCGGGAGCCTGCTTCTTCCTCTGCCTATGTCTCTGCCTCTCTCTGTGTGTGTCTCTCATGACTAAATAAATAAATAAATAAAATCTTAAAAAAAAAAAAGTGCTTCTCTTCTGAATAAAACTGGTTTTCTAAATCCCCTTCTCCCCTTTAAGAAAAATTTAGTGGACAGTTTCCGGGTTCTGGGATCTTAGGTCAGTCATATTTTCAAAGTCCTTCAACTTAAATATTCGTATCATTCCCCAAGAAGGGAGGCCAGAGGTTATTCTCCGACCTGAACATCTGCTTCAGCCTCTTAATCTGTCTGCCTTCCATCTTGTCCCACTTCAGTCCATTCTCCGAACAGCAGCCAAAGTGGCTTTTTAAAAGCTGAAATTCGGGGATCCCTGGGTGGCACAGCGGTTTGGCGCCTGCCTTTGGCCCAGGGCACGATCCTGGAGACCTGGGATCGAATCCCACGTCAGGCTCCCGGTGCATGGCGCCTGCTTCTCCCTCTGCCTGTGTCTCTGCCTGTGTGTGTGTGTGTGTGTGTGTGTGTGTGTGTGAGACTATCATAAATAAATAAAAATTTAAAAAATAAATAAATAAAAGCTGAAATTCAAGGGACATCTGGTGGCTCAGTGGTTGAACCTCTGCCTGCGTCGCAGGTCATGATTCTGGGGTCCTGGGATTGAGTCCTGCATCGGGCTCCCTAGAGGGAGCCTGCTTCTCCCTCTGCCTATGTCTCTGCCTCTCTGTGTCTCTCATGAATAAGTAAATTTTAAAATATCTTAAAAAACAAACAAACCCTGAAATTCAAAACAAAACAAAAAACTCTGGAAATCCAAGATCATGTCACTCCCTTTCTGGAACCCCTTCAATAATTTCCCCTTAATACTGTGAATGAGATCAAATCTGGGGGCACCTGGGTGGCTCAGGGGTTGAGCATCTGCCTTCTGCTCAGGTCATGATCCCAGGATCCTGGGATCGAGTCCCACATCAGGCTCCCCACAGGAGCCTGCTATTCCCTCTGCCTGTGTCTCTGCCTCTCTTTCGGTGTCTCCCATGAATAAATAAATAAAATATTAAAAGAAAAATCTAATCTGCATTCTCAGGAACAAGGATCCCCTGTGCTGGTCCTCCCCATCTGGTCTTTCCCATCTCTAAATCTCTTTCTCTGTGCTTCCACTACACAGCCACCTTTCTGACCTTTCTGCTCTCTGGTGGCACTCAGCTCTCTACTGCCTGAAGGCTCTACTCTTATTGAACCCTGGGCCTGAAACTCTCTTCCCCTGAACTCTTGACTCTTTCAGCACAAACATCACCTCTTCAGAGATGCCATCCCACCACTTGATCCCCATCCAAGTCACCTTCTGCTTATATCACCTTATTTCCACAGCACTGAAATTATTTATTTGGCCATTGATTGAATGAGTAAACCTACGATTTGCTGAGGGGAAACAACATATAAACAATCAGCTCAAACCAAAAGACCACAGAAACAGATGCAACAGCTTTCAAAGCAAGGAATGATAGTCACAAAATTAACCAATTTCTAAAATCAAAACAACAAAAAATTCTTATTAATAAGAAGCCTAGTTCTCTGGCCTGTGGTCAGAGCTTGGGTGGCTATAATTCTTTCCCAGGGAAATTACTAAAGGGCTCACGGAAGAATGAAAAAATTTGACTTTCCCTCATCCTGAAGAAAGTAAAAAAATTTTCCCCAAGCAGCTTCAATGAAAGTAAGTGGAAAGAATGGGTTTATTATTGTAATTTTGATAATTGTAATGTTGATAATTCCACACTTAAACTCCCTAGGCCTGCTAAGAGAAACAGTTTTTGCCTACTTACTCATCTTTTTTTCTTAGGCCCCACCAATGGGCTTTGGTCGTCCTAACATAAAAGAATTTTTTTTTTTTTCTGTAGAGAAAATTATGGAAGCAGTATATACTTAGTAATTGGGTCTGAATTTTTTCAAGCCTTAACTCACTCTTTCTGATGTGCCTGGCCTGGGTTGTTTAGAAGCCATTGGTTTTGATGGCTTTGGGAGTTTGTTGAAAACTGCTGCAGATTATATACATGATATTTTTTTCCTAAGTAATTTGGTTTTCATCAAACCCCCAAATAAACTTTTTTCCAAGTTCTTTCCCCTTTAGTTTACAAGCCCATATGTATTTCCAAAAAAATGTAATCCACATGGTTATAGTCATTTATGCTCAACTCATCCCAGGATCACTGGCAGAGAGATACATATTTAAAGTATGTGAAGAATAGAGTTTTCCTAAATCATTTTGTGTGTGTGTGTGTGTGTGTGTGTGTGTCTGTAATGATGGCACGTTAGCTCAGAATCCTAAATAGGCAACTCTAATAGTTAGCTTTGTTCTGAGGTGTAAAATAGGAAGATTTTAAGCACTAGACAATAGTTACATATCATTTGAATTTCATTTTTAAAATAAGAAGTGATTTTTGTTTACCTGTTGGCATTTCAGGATTTCCCCTTCTCTATTTAAATCCTGAGCAAATACTTCCATACTGATTAATTTTCCTATGGGAAGAGTCGTGTCAGTAAGAGAACATTACTAGCATGTGTTTCGAGATAAGTTAACCACTCTGAGTACGTTTCCACTACTGCTAATTAGGAATGCAGATATCCAATCTGCAGAGATAATGTAGGTAAATCTCCTAGAATAATGTGTGGCTTATAGTAGAGTTTTAACAAATGGCAAATGGTTCCATGTATATAGTTTTTAGCAATATTTTCAATGAAGCTGTGTATGACTCTATCATCACCAATTGGTTATGGTGTGTGTGCGGAGAGAAGCGTGCAGAAGGAATGTCTACAGAGTGGCCAGGTGGCCAAGGCGGGCTGCTTTCAGAAGGACTTCTCTAAGAAAAGCAGTAGGTTAAGCATCCAACTCTTGGTTTTGGCTCCGGTCGTGATCTCAGGGTTGTGATCTCAGGGTTATGAGATTGAGCCCCATGTTGGACTCTGTGCTCAGCACAGAATCTGCTTGGGATTCCTCCTTCCCCCACCACCTTTGTTGGCATGCTCTCTCTCTCAAAAATGAATAGATCAATCTTAGAAACAAAACAAAACCATACACAACAAAACAAAAAACTTCTTTAAAAAAAGAAAAGCAGAAAAAAAAGCAGGACTTGCTGCCCTAGGTATTTAGGCAACAGGACACTACCAAGCTCAGTATCTTTACAGACCCACATCTATAGCAAATGGTCAGTTGGCCATTTGTCCAAGGCCAACCAAATGTTGTTGGGGGTCATGAAGATTTTGGAGGGCATTATCATAAATAATGCCTGTGAGGATCTCATGACTTTTGTGTATGTGATCTTCCCTACTTCTTAGAACATCAGCTTTCTGCAATATAGATAGCTCAGAGAACAGGACAATGGCTTCTAAAATAGGATATAAAGAGAGTCTCTTTGCCCCAGCACAAATCTGAAATGGCAGACCCTGCACAAAGCCACCCATGAACATGAGGTGTCTTCAGGTCTTACGATGCATAGACCACAGGTATGTTGTAGACAGTGAATGGGAGTATTTATAGGGAACAGTGAAAAAAGTAAGGGAAGCCATAATAGGCAATCATGGGAAAGATGGTGTCAAATGGCAGGGCAGACCACTATGGCAACCTCCAGAAGTAATTATGGACATCTGGATTGATGAAAAGAGCTATAGGATGGCAGGCATTCTGCATTTGGGACTGGGTTTTCCCAAAGGAAGATAAATGGAAAAAACATGTTTGCTTTAACTGCTGACTCATGGTACAAAGTTTTAATTCAGAGACTTTAATTGAAAATGCAGCAAGAATGTAAAAGATTTACATAGAAAATATTTTAGCATATTGGCAAGACATTAATTATAAAACCAGATGGTCATGGTAGAAAAATAAACCAAGAGGCCTTTGTTTTTCTTTTGTTTTCTTAGCATGAAACATTTTTGCTTTAAAAATTTCAGTATTCTGTTATACAAAAGCAACGCTACATTTCCATGAAGATTGATATAAAGAGTTATTGCCTGATGTACTGGAATATAAAGAAAAAAATCAGAAATCATCATTATAGAATCCTGGAATATGAAAGCATTCTTGTGATAGAAGCTTCATGACCAAGACACTAGTTCTCTCTCCCCAGAGGCCAGTCTAATGGGACCATATTTCTCAGCTCCTATTAACCGTGACCGCTGTCTCAGTCAGGGGTCATTTGTTTGCAACAGAAGGTTGGACCAGAACTGCCTGAAATTAGCTCAGAAAGGAGAGTTTATTGTAAGGATCTTGGAGGCTTCCTCTCTCAGAAAATTCATGTTCGTGGGCTATGATCAGTTGAGAAAGTTCATCTGACAATACATGCCTCTGTCTTTGTCTTAAGGTGTAAGGCATCTTCTGTCTCCTTCTGTGTGCCTTCTCCACGATAACCACATTTCCTCCCCAGGCTGGCTTCTTCTGCCTGGTGGACAATAGGCCCACCATGCCTGCCTGTGTGAGTTTAAAGCTGCCATCATCATCTTTGTTTACTGTTTGTCCTGTCTGGGTTTTTCTAATTCTTTTTTTCCTACATTCTTGTCTTCTTTCTTACATTAACTTAGTATTTTAAAAAGTATTCCATTTTCTGGGTTAGCTTCTTGATTATACTCTCTTTAATTATTCTTTTTTTGTGGTTATCACAGAGGTTACTGTCATGTGTCCCCGATTTATTAGGTCTACTATAAATTGATATTGTTGATATTTCTTGGACAATAAAAGAACCTTACAACGTTTAAGCTGATTTCCCTGTTTGGGCATTTTTACTGTTATTATGTGTTTTATTTCTGCATACTTTTAATCCCACAAAACATTATTATTATTGTTCTAAACAGTCAATATTCATTATGTTTTACCCACATGTTTACCTTTTCCATTTCTCTACATTCTTTCCTGTATTACCCTGTTTCCATCTGGGATTATACGCCTTCTGCCTAAATCACTTCTTTTAGTATTTAAGTAAATATCCACTGCCAGCACATTCTCTCAGTTTTTCTCAGTTTGAGAGCCTTTGTTTTGAAACTTACTCTTCAATAAATGAATTTTTCTTCTATTTGTGGCACTTTCTCTGCCCAAATTTACACAAATAAGTTTTCCCACCTTTGAGGAGAGATTACAATAATTATGAGAAATGTTTACAGTTTATTATCCAAAGGTGTATCTTTTGCCTAAAAGGGAGGACTCAAAGTCATTTTATGACTCAAAATAGATAATATATCAGGTCTTGAAGGCCCACCATGTGTCAGGCAATGTGCTAGTCACTGGGAATATAAAATCAATAAGTGTGATGTTGTCTTCTAACAACTCATAGTCTTCTAGGAAGGACAGGTAAATACATGATTACATCAAGTGTAATAAGCTGTTTGATAGAATCACATATCAGTTATTTTAGGAGCCAAAGGAAAACCCTCTGAGTTGGAATTAAGAGTCAGGAACTATTTCCCAGGAGAGACACCTTGGATTAAATTTTAAAAGAGTTAAGTTGTTAGACCTATGCATTCATTAAGAGTCACTGGGCTGCAAGTAACAGAATATCTGAGTAACAGTGACTTAGATGAAAGTCCAGAGGCATTTGACATTGATTTTAGCCATGCATTCATTTTCTTTTTTTTTCTGTTCTGCCTTTCTTCCAGCGATGGCTTTTTACCCTTGTGCTTTATAGTCTCATGATTTCAACAGGACATCCACAGCTCCAAAAAGAACATCTCTGTTGAAGGTGAATAAAAGTGGGGGAAGCACAGCACCAGACATGTCTGTTTCTTAGAAGGCCCACAGCAGACTTCCTTTTGCATCTCATTGGCCATGGAAGTGGGTCATGTGGCCACTTCAAGTTGCTAAGGAAGCTGGCAAAGGAGGATTTGGCTAGTAGGCCTCTGGAGAGGGAGGTAACAGGGTGCTGGAAAGGGCTGTTGGGTTAATCAACCACAGTGTCTGCATGAATCTAAAGTGGGGAAAACCTTTCAGGGACAGGGAGCAAATGTGTAAAAGTTTAGAGTTATAAAATTTTATGCACATTTGGGAAACTGTAAGTAGCTAGGAACAAATGGGGCATGTCCAGGCAGGTAGAAAGGTAGACAGGGGCCAGAACCCAAGGTGCCTTGTGGGCTAAAGAGTCAGGCCATGAAGAGCAAAAGAGGGCTTCATGTAGAAGAGGGAAATGATCAGACTTGTGTTTGTTTTGTTTCATTTTCTTATTATACTTAGTTTTTATTTTCTTTTTATTGACGCATTATTGAGATACAACATTATATTAGTTTGAGAGCTACAACATAATGATTTGACATTCATATACATTATGAAATGGTCACCACTTGGCATCTATTTACCATCCACAACCATACAAAGTTACAATTTTTTCTTGTGATGAGAACTTTTAAGATTTACTTTCTTAGCAACTTTCAAATTTGCAATACAATATTATTGACTGTGGTCCCCATGCTGGAAGTTACATCCCCATGACTTATTTTATAACTGGAAATTTTTGCCTCTTGATCTCCTTTACCCATTTCACTCACCCCCTCCCACCCCGCCTCTGGCAACCACCAATCTGTTCTTTGTATCTATGAGTTTTGTTTTGTTTGTTCATTTGTTTAATTTTTCAGATCCCAGATATAAGTGAAATCATATGATATTTGTCTTTCTTTGTCTGATGTATTTAACTTAGCACAATACTCAGAGTGGTGTTTTCAAAAGATTGCTCTGGTGGCAATGTTGAAGTTGTCTTAGAAGCAATCCAGATTGGAGCCAAGGAGAATAATCAGGAAGCTACTGCAACAATGTAAACATGAAGGGTTAGGGAGTAACTGTGGAGATAAAGATGTAGCAATGAACATGAGCATATTTAAAACAATAGCTATTACAAGGTAGTGTAGTTTAGTTGTTAAGATTTTGGGTTTTTGAAGGGCGCCTGGGTGGTTTAGTCGGTTAAACATCCCACTCTTGATTTCGGCTCAGGTCATGATCTCAGGGTTGTGATCAAGCCCTGCCTCAGGTTCCACTCTCAGCAGGGATTCTGCTTGACATTCTCTCTCTCCCTCTTCGTCTGACCTTCCATCCCTCAAATAAGTAAATAAATCTTTTTAAAAAAGTGTTTAGGTTTTGAGGAAAGATATAACTGGGTTTAAATTTGCTCTGCCATTTCCTGGCTGTACAACTCTGGATATATTACTCAATCTCTAGGAATCTCTCCTCATTTACAAAGAAGGAGGACAGTATCCTCTTTTTAAATGATATAATACAATAGATTGTTAATGTAGACTAACATTCAGTTCTTTATATTTTTATATGAACATACTCACATATTCACTTAGATGTTAACACTGAATGAAAAGAATAGATCTAGGAGGACCCCAGATTTCAGGATATGGTGATTAGGTGGATGGTGGATGGGCAATAATAGAGGAGGAACAGGTTTGCAGGAGAGATATGTAAGTTCAGTATCAGAAACATCTGACTTTAAGGTAATTTAGGAACATTAAAATAGCCTATGCCATTGGGCATGTCCAACTTTAGCAGAGAGAGTTTGACCAAAAATAGATATTTGAGTGTCATCACAGTATAAGTTATACTGGAAATTTGATTGAGATCATTCAGGTATCAAAGACCATCTTTGGAGGATTTGGAGGACAGAGAGATTAGCTGGGAAGAAGACTAAAGGAATCGCTGCAAAGGTCGAAGACAAACCAGGATAGTTACATGAGACAAGGGAAGGGGTGCTCAAATGCACTGAATGTTGCAGAAAGTTCCAATCCTGGCTTTTATGATTGCAGGTTGTAGGAAGACTTGGTGAGAGGGTATTTCACAGAGTCTGAAGTTGCATGGATATGGGTTGAGGAGCAAATGGGAGGAGAGATAGTAGAGATAGTGAACTTAAAGTGCTATTTCTAGGAACTTGGCCATGACCAAAATGGAACAATTAGATGATAACTGGAATGAGAGAAGGTCAATAGATGGCATCTCAGTCTGCTCAGGCTGCCATAGCAGAATACCACAAACTGGGTGGCCAAAACAACAGAATTTATTTTCTCATAGTTCTAGAGGCTGAAAGTCTGTGACACAAGTTGCCAGCAAATTCCATTTCTGGTGAGAGCTCTCTTCCTGGCTTGTAGATGGCTGCCTTCTCGGCCTTTCTTCAGTGAGTGCTAGTGGAGAGAGAAATTAGGATCAGGACCCCACTCTTTTGACTTTATTTATCCTTAATTACTTCCTTATAGGTACCCCATCTCCAAATACAGTCCAACTGGGGGTTCAACATATGAATTTTAAGGTGGCACACACATTGAGTCCATTATAGATGGATTTTATGAAAAAGACAAAGGTATTTGTGTGTGTGTGTGTGTGTGTGTGTGTGTGTATGAATGTGTTGAGGTAGAAGAGCCAGTAAGGAGGGTAATATTTAAAATGCAGGAGAGAGAACATGGGCTATTGGAATGAGGAACATAAGAAGCCAAAGCACAGCCTTGGATCACAGACCTAAGAGGGAAAGGATTGGTGCCAGTGGAGATGGATGCATCAGTAGGTGTTCTGGTAGAAAATTCCAGGCTTGTGAGGCAGGCAAAGTCATTTGGGAATGAGGTAATTGTCAGGAGGAAGGAGTTTGAAGACAAAGATGGAGGTGTGGTTGCTTAAGGCCCAGCTGCACCAGGAAACTGAGATTTGATAATGGTCAAGTCTTCCCAGTTGGGTGATGATGCCTAATTTAGGTAAGCATTTTGTGCATCCTTGAGGTTGCTAATCTGTTCAACCATGACTACTATTTTGCATCAGCTGTCATCTAGAGAGAGAAAATTGAAACTTGAGTTGAAATTCCTACCTTTGAGTCCAGAAGTACAGGATGGAGAAGATACAGGAGCAGATCTCATTAAAATAAAAGGGAACTTTAGGTGACAGGACTGTGGGAGTTAATGGTGCTCATCGTATTTTTTAGCCTGTGTCTGGACAGATACAGTATATACACCAAAGAAGGCACAAATCCCTCTCCAATCTGTACCTGGGAAGCTTTAACTGGAGAATTCTGAGCACCACACTTGAGATACATAGACTATGTTGTGTCACACAGAACAATAGACTAGGCTCCTGCCTTGCCGTGTGACACATGGGTATAGCCACTGAGGGACATCTAGCCTGGAGAAGATTCAGCAGTAATAAGATAATTGTTGGTTTAATCAGTCTATCTATCTTATCTTTTATGTGCTCTCACTTCAAGAGAGGTTTCACACCTGCTGGTTCATTGCTTCCCTGTAACTTCTCTGGGGAATAGGGCCATTATGTCTCAGACTTCACAGATGGGGAAATTGAGACACCTAGAGGATAAATACAGGAGACAGCCTAGGCAACCAACATCCAACGACTTGCTCCTTTAACCATCTTATTCCCAGAGCACCTGGGGGGCTCAGTTGGTTAAGCATCTGACTTGATTTCAGCTCAGGTCATGACTTCAGGATGGTGAGATTGAGCCCTGGGTCGGGCTCTACTCTGGGTATGTAGCCTGCTTAAGATTCTCTCTCTCCCTCTGCCCCTGCCTGCTCTCTACCTCTCTTAAAAAATTCTCATTCTCAACTTTCATAATAACTGTTACCCCCTATCTCTTCCCATAAAAATCCTTCCATTCTTCAGAGGCCAGCGGAAGGTCTCCTCCAAAGAAGTTTCCTCTGCATAATTTTGAGCCTTTACTAATTTTTGTCTCCTTTGAAATTTGACAGTGTTCAAAACATTTTACTTAGCATTTAAGCAATATAAGTAAAGTGACAGATGTTGCTACGGACTATAGTACTGCATTATGTCTTATTTTTTGTTGTTCCCTCTAGTTCGACATGTGTTGGTCACCTCTCCCTATGCACAGTGATTGTAGGGGTTCTTATCTCTCATAAGGCCTAGTCCAGTGCTGAACACTGAAGAGGTGTTCAGTATTATGCCCTTTGGTCTGTAGGGGAGATTACTGACATTTTACAGGGCTGTCCATTATATGCCACATACTTGAAAATGTAGTCTGAAACAAAGGTCAGTCAGTGTGTTTGCTTGTGAGGTGTGCAGAAATGCTAGACACCCGTGGAGAATTGCCTTCCAATGGTAGGTAATTCTCAAATATTCCCAAATATTAATGTTTTAGCAGCTAATAAGAGCTGCCTATTGTCTCCTTGACATTCTTCTGATCAACCAAGTAGATCATCAAATCTGGAATACCATGAGATTTAACATGACTGTTTTGTTTTTTAAATACAGCCTGCTAACACTTCTACCTAACCTAAATTAGTCCTTGAAAAAAAAAGTTATACATGATTGATGTAAAGCATCTATTTTTCCATTTTAAGTTTACTTCTGCCCACCTATTATTTCTGAGACCTCCTGTATTTGAGGGCAATGCTTTTGAGTTTCTTTAGGTTAGCCATTCCTCCGGCTATTTATTCAACACCAATCCCTTGCACTGAGTGCAGGATCCTTCATGATGTAGCCTCAGCCTCATCCAAACATTCATTCACTCATACAGGCTCTGTCCCAGCCTAATTCTGGAAGCATCTCAAACATGTCCTGTTCTCTTCCAGGCCTGTATGTTTTGTGTGTGCTTTGTTTTTGCTGCTGGAAAACTTGCCTCATCTTTTTTGCAAAGATAAACTACTTGTCTTTCAAAAACCAGGCTGTGCTTGCCTCCTTGGTGGAATATTCTCTATGGCCCCCTTGCAGAATTAATGACTTCTGCTTCTTTGATCTTTATAACAGTGCCTCCTAGATTACACTGTAATTATCTTTTTTATGTAGCAATCTTGATCGATCTGTAAGGAAAAACCGGGTCTCTATATTTGTGTGCCAAACAGAGTAGGTGTTCAAGAAATTTTTTCTTTGCACGAATGAATACATTAGACCTCTTGATTACCGGCATCTGAAACAGACTCTTATGATCTCAAGAAAAAAAAATAGTTTTTTTGGATGACTACTGGGGACATGTCACTGAGGGACTAGAAAATCAGGTTTGGAGAATGGGCTGGAGACAAAGGAATCCAAGAGAGCCAATCAGCTGGGACAGATAACTTCTCATTACCAATTCATAGCCTTGTATCCCTCCCCTGGGATTCTCAGGCTGGGGAGGGTGTCCCATTGACTAAGTCTGTGTCAAATGCACACCTTCTGTCTGCTGCTCAATCCATGGACAGGCTGGGATGAGGTATACCCAACCTTGACAGCCTATGAGGCTGGGGGCAGGTATTACTTCCCACCAAGTTTGCACACGTTAGGGAAAAGCAAGTCCCTGAAAAGAAACTGAGATGTTATCAAAAGAGGAATGAAATGTGTCTCACCAGAGAGAGAGAGAGAGAGAGAGAGGGAGAGAGAGAGAGAAAGAGAGAGAAGTGTCTGCTATGAATAAAACTTTGCAGAAAAAGAGACCGTGTGATTTAAAAACCAATTTAATATTGGATGGTTTGATTACTACCAAACTCACTTGTGACATTTAGCACCTTTCTTTATTTTCCTTGATGAACTCAGAGCTCTTGCATAAATTTAATAATGTGTTATGTATCCCCTGGGTGTCTGATTTACTGACTTGAGCTGAAAGACTGGACTCTGTACAAAAAGATCTTGCAAACTTTGCCTATGGCTTTCCAGCCATGAAGAAACTAAGCTCTTATGCTCCCTGGAGAAGCTCAAAATTCTAAAATGAAGTGCCCTCTGCTCTGGTTTCTGCTTTTCAGCATTTCTCTTCTGCTTTCACATACTTTTGCTCTTTTAAAATTAAATATAAGAAACTCATTCCATATTTTTCATCATCTGCTTTTGAAAGTGAATGTTATGGATTTATGGTTTGAGGTTCTTTGATGTTAGAGTAGCAAACTATGCTTGCTTCACTTGTTTTTGTTTCATTTTTTTTTTACATCTATGAAGCTTTGATAATTTGATTTATTAAAACACCACAGTCAATGTAGGGGAACTGACACCATTTGCATTGTTGGAAAGCGTCATGAAACATAGGGCACTGGTTCCCTATGGAGAGCTTATGTCTGTTATTATGTAGCCCCCTTCCTCTTTGGTCCTAGGGAAGTTTGGCATTGAGCAACATCTTAAACTATACCTCGAGGGTATTTATTTCTAGGACATTTCAAGATTTAAAAACTTGTATCCTACACCCCTGATTTATATTTACTAACTGCTAAGATATACACAATGATAAACTAGTTTTTCTTATCAAGAAGCAGAAATGCTCTTTCCTCTTCCTTCATAATGGTTGTGGATCTGAGATATTAAAATGTGTATTTTATATGTATTTTATATGGTATCTCTTTAAATGTATCAGGGATTTGGAACTTGCTGAGGTTAGAGGAAGATGATCTTTAGCACACTGGTATATATTGTGGATCCCTGAGGAAGAATAATGATGAAAGGGCCAAAATGATCCTTGCTGCAAGGTGGGAGTGTTTCTCTGTCCTCAGTTTCTATCAAAAAGGGAGGGAGGGTCAAGTGCAGAGAGACATGCAGGAAGAGTGCGGGGAGGGAAGGAGATGGGGGAGAGAGAGAGAAAGAATAGGAAAACTTGAGCCAGAGTGGAAAGCCTGGAGAAGCAGACTATAAGAACATAAAACCACAGAAAAAATGTCAAGGTTGGAAGAGTACCTAGAAGTGTTCACTACATTTTCCACTATAACATCACTTTTCAAAGATTTCAAAGGTTTCAAAGAAAGAACCCTTATATGCTACTATTTAATGAATATGTGTGTAGGGGGGATATTATAAAAATAGAATAGGGAATCTTTCAGGTATCTGAAGAACAGGAAAAAAAATCCAGGTCATATGGGAACTAGAACTGGAAAGTTAGAAATGAGGCTCTCTCTCTCTCTCTCTCTCTCTCTCCATTTATCAGGGATTGTGTAATCTCATTCTTCTCAAGATCGGCTATTCGACACACAGTATGATACAGTCTATTATTAGTTTCTTTACTCAACAATAAAATAGAATGTCAGGAAATGCAAATAATACTAATAATACAACTTCCATTGAAATTCTTATTATGTGATAGGCACTGTGCTTTAGATAGATTATTTCATCTAATCCTCAAATAATCCTACAAAGTAGTGATTATTATCCCAATTTTTTCAGATGAAAAATTAAGGCACAGAGAAATTAAATAACCAAGTCACATAACTCTGTTTTTTAAAGATCTTATTTGTTTGCTTGTTTGTTTTGTTTGAGCGAGAGAAAGTTCAGGCAGGAAGGGAGAGGGAGAAGCAGGCTCCCCACTGAGCGGGGACTTGCTTGATCTCAGGACCCTGGGATCATGACCTGAGCTGAAGGCAGATGCTTTTGGTGCCCCAAGGCACTGAGCGTCCCAAGTCACACAACTCTTAAGTGGCAGAGTTGTTCTAAGCCTCAGGCTTTACAATTATGATATATTGTTTCTGGCTAGTCTATATTATCCCCATCAAGAATGAATAATATTCACATAAACATTGTAAATGTCTTTTGGATTTTTAAAAGAATCTTTCTAGAGATAAAGCATGTAAAACTTGATTATAAATCCAAAAGACCCTGGGCACATGCAGAAGAAAGAGGAAAGGGGGAGAAAGAGATGGGAAAAGAGTTATTTCCTAGTGGAAGAGATATTGTTTACTGTTACTGCATCAAAAGAGCTGTATTTTTTAAATTAAAAAAATAGATGATAGAACTAAAAACAAGTTAACAAAAGTTGGAAGAAGGTTTAATATCAATGAGCCCATTTTTTAATTTGTCAAAACATCATTCCATGGATAAATTAGGAAACAATACAAACATGTTAGTTATGTGGATGACTACCAGAAAACAAAACTATAAACAGATGAAAAACAGTTATCTATGAAAAGTGAAACTGGGGTATGGATCATGGAGTGAGATTTTTACTTTTTATTTTATACCTTTCCACTGAACTGATTATTTCCATGTGCCATATTATGTTTTATAATAAGAACCATGCCCATACCACTCATTCAGTAAGTCCACATCTAGGTTTCCTTCCCAGGAGAATGCTCACAATGTACATTCTGGAAGTAGCTCTAAGGGAAATGAGGGACTTCATCCAAGACTGGAACTACAGTCCCTGGAGCAGGTGCTGGATAAACACCATGCCCTGATGGTCTGGGGTCTCTATTGCTACCTGAATGTGTTTATACTCCTACCGATCCCAAGGTGCAGCCCAGAGGCAAGAGAAAACAAGGACCCTCATGTCTGAATTTCTCACCCTCTTTTCTCTTTTACTTTTACTTCTGTATGAAAAGCCCTGGTGGTTCCATTTCATTTTCCATTCTGTATCTTACCTTTCTGACCAGAGCACAATAAGCCTCATGGCTTGGCCTTAATGGCAGATGGGGTGTGAAAGGAGAAAGTACCCTGATGTTGGGAGATATTTCAAAAGTACCATCTCCCTTACATATATCCAGACACACAGAAATGTCTGAGTTACTTCGATAGCAGTGGGCACTTAATAGCAGTGGGCACCTCTAGGGAGATGAGTGCAGAGGGACAAGGTATTCATATATGACGTGTGTAATTTATTGTTTTTTTTTGTTGTTGCTATGGATAGTTAGTGCTTTCATATGTTTTATCCATTTTAATCATCACAGTAGCCCAGCAAAATTAATTTTTACTCTATTTTTTGAAATTAATAGACTTTATTTTTTAGAGCAGTTTTAGGTTTATAGAAAAATTAAGTAGAAAGTATAGTGCCTTCTCATTTACCTACCCTATCTCCCCTCCCCAGATTCTCCTATCATCATCTCACATTAGTGTGGCATATTTGTGACAACTGATGAGCCAATACTGTACATTATTTTTAACCAAAGTCCCTAGTTTACATCAGGGTTCACTCTTATAATGATATCCAATGGATTTTGACAGATGTATAACACATATCCACCGTGGTAGTCTCATACAGAACAATTTTACTGTCCTAAAAATCCCCTGTGCACACCTACTCCTCTCTCCCCCTAATTGATTTTTTAAAAAATCCATGTCGTCCTGATTCCTGTAGTGTTCTCACTTGCCCATGAGGTGAAATCCAGTCCACTGCACCTGTTCTTCTCGTTACTGACTCTGCTTTCTGTGATAATAGCATGTGAGTGGTCTTCGAGCACCTCATATCCTGCCACTACCGCCACTTGTCAGGGGAAAACCCAGACAGGATGAGATCCACATTCCCAGCTGTCCCTGTCTTCCAAGGAAGAGAAACCCTAAACCAGTAGCTAAAGAGTGAAACCAGATATCCCAGGGAAGGGGTAGGGGGTGTCAGGTCTCTGGTGGTCTGAAAGAGGCACCAAGCCAGAAGCCCCAAAGTGCTGGGAAAACCAGCAGGGGAAAGAAAAAAGAAGAAGAAAACCAGCAGGGAGATGTAGATAGTGCCTGGTAACATCTCAGGTACTGTGGGGTAAGGGGCCTCAAATAACAGGACTTAGGATTTGAGACAAACTCTTAATGCAGTAAGTACTGCTTCCTGGATAAAACCATATCCTGATTTCCAAGGTTAGCATTGGGCAGGGTGCAGGAGAGAGTCTCTTGTGCAGACAGCTGAGAATGAGGCTAGATTTCTCTAGGCGGTGATTTTTCAACCATTTTTATCATGGCCTGCAGTAAAAATCTATTTCATATTGACATCTAGTGTACACATGCAATGCACACATTGTGCATACACAAACACACACTGTCAACAGTATCAGCATCACCTGGGAACTTGCTAGAAATGTGAAATATGGAGCTCACATTTGGCCTATTAAATCAAAATTGGCATTTTAATAAGGTTCTCAAGTAATCGTGGTGCATATTAAGGTTTAAGAAGCACTGCTCCAGGGAACCTCAAACTCAAAGTTGAATAAACCCCAGATGATTTCATTCCCTGGGTTTCTTCCATCTGAGACCAGAGCCCTTAGTAAATTGGCTAAATACTATAGCCTAGGATCTTGTATCCCACCCCCATCAAGACTCCATCACATCATCATTATAATAACTGAACTGTATTATGGAGCTAAGTATGTGCCAAAGGCGATTCTAGTGCCGTAAGTATGTTAACTCTTTTAATTCTCATAACAACCTAATAAAGTAGGCTCCATTATTTTGCATTTTATATATGAGATAATTGAGATCCAGGAAGGTTAAATAAATTTCCCAGGTCACACAGCTAATAAATGGGGAAATAAAACTACTGAGAGTGATAGAAAATGATCAACAGA
Organism: Vulpes vulpes; assembly: GCF_048418805.1. NCBI lineage: Eukaryota > Metazoa > Chordata > Mammalia > Carnivora > Canidae > Vulpes > Vulpes vulpes. Next base: position 97,302,773 of record NC_132785.1, read on the forward strand.
TTGCTGCAAGATGGAAAGTGGGCGGGACAAGGCTATTAAACGAAATAGGTGGGCAAACTTGAGACTTCACATATTCTCCCCGTTAGAGCCAGTCTACTAACAAAATCCCTGAGAGGCTCTGTTTTCAGAATTAGCAGGTATGGCCAAGGGTCCAGGTGATAACTGGAGCAAACACTGGACAGCATCCCTGTTGATACACCCTAGTAATCCCCCACCCTTTTAGGGCAGAAAGTTCAGGCAGCTGATACTCAGCTGAAGTCTACCAGTTCCACTCCAAAACTTTTGAACTGACCATCTGGGGGAAAGCTAAGACCTCTCATACCATTCTCATTTGGACATTTGGGAACTCCCACAGCTTAAAAATTGGCCAGAATTTTGTATAGAGCCAAACTATCAAATGTGAAGGCAAAAACATTTCAGATCCCTGAGGACTTAGAAGATCTTTCCATATCCCCTTCTGCAGGAAGTTACTTAAGGATATACTCCAGCAAAATAAGGGAGTAAACTAAGAAGGAAGGAGATACGCAATCTATAAAGTAACAGCTCTGTTGCAGGACAGCAGGGGTAGACCAAAGGTTCTAGAATGAGAATAATATAACAGGCCCAGAGAGCATGTCCAGTTCGGTGCAGGAGAGTTCTGGAGTGGAAAAGCCAACTCGCTCAGTAGAAAAGATGGTGAAAGAAAGTTTGGGGGGGGGGGCACCTGCGCAGTTCAGTTGATTAAGGGTCTGCCTTCAGCTCACATCATGATCTCAGAGTCCTGATATTGAGCTCCACATTGGGCTCCCTGCTCAGAGAGGAGTCTGCTTCTCCCTCTCCCTCTGCTCTTCCCCCCAACTCTCTCAAATAAATAAATTAATCAATTAATTTTTTAAAAGTTTGGGGAAGGGATCCCTGGGTGGCGCAGTGGTTTGGCGCCTGCCTTTGGCCCGGGGCGCGATCCTGGAGACCCGGGATCGAGTCCCACGTCGGGCTCCCGGTGCATGGAGCCTGATTCTCCCTCTGCCTGTGTCTCTGCCTCTCTCTCTCACTGTGTGCCTATCATAAATAAATTAAAAAAATTAAAAAAATTAAAAAAAATAAAAGTTTGGGGAAAATGTGAGAATATGATAATGGAAAACAAAATGAAAAGAAAAAAGGTAAGGAATTTCAAAGGCTCGGAGAAAGTATACAAGTGCCTTAAGCAACTAAACATGACCCAATTTAAAGCCAAATCTAAGAAAAATGACTCCATTACTTCTTTTTTTTTTTTTTTTTTTGACTCCATTACTTCTTGATGCTATGAGCATTCTACTTAATGTGGCTCCAGGGTGGTAATCTGGGGCCTGCAGGGAGGGAATGTGATTCCAGCACCCTGGTTTTCCAGGAACTGAACAGTATTTAAATGATTATAAATGTGTAAATACCTTTCAGTGATGTCTGACTTTAAAGTCAACTTACAGACAAAGCAGAGAAAAGTTAACAGAGGTTATACAGAATTATAACCATGTTTACCCTGTAAAATGTAATCAGCAGAAGGTAGGGTGAGGAAGAAAGGAAAGAAGGAAGCCAGAATGGAATGCTAATTGCATCATTTTTATAAAGTAGAGAGTCAAGGAATGCTGTTTGAAGTGAATGTATTACTTCATGGGAATGTATTTTGGGAGAGTGATTTGGCAATATATTGAGGTAAGCTAATGAAGATACCCCAGCCCCATGCCCCAATAATTGTCCTAGGTGATCTCACACAGGAGTACAAAGGGCCTCACTACAGCATTGTTTGGAATGGTTCAAAGGCATCAGTCTAGAGTAAGAAGCAGGATTACATAGAGGTTAAGAGAGAGGACTCTGGAGCAAGATGGTCATGTAGTAGTAGTCGAGATTTCAGGAATGTGATTTGTTCTCTAGAGGCACATCAGTTTTCCAAGAGAAAATGAGATCACAACAGGATCACATTAGTTAAGCAACACAGAGTACCCAGAATAGTGCCTGGCAGTTAGTAGGCACTCAATGTTGTTGTTGCTATTGCTATTATTATTTTCCATCAACAAGACCTGAACAAAGACACTGTGGTATGATCATGGAATATGAGGCAGCAGGGAAAATGAAAGGACTACAGCTTCCATGTATTATTAACATGGATACATTTTGAAAACCTTAAACTGAATGAGAAAATTCAAATTGTAAAATAAAATGTTCAGAATAGTAGTATCACTTATATACATTAAAAAGGCAATAATACATATTATTTATGGATGCATAGAAATGTACATACAAATGATATTTATGAGGTAACATAAGTGTTATATTCTCTATATTCTTTTTTTTTAATTTTTTTTAATTTTTTTATTTATTTATGATAGTCACAGATTGAGAGAGAGAGGCAGAGACACAGGCAGAGGGAGAAGCAGGCTCCATGCACCGGGAGCCCGACGTGGGATTCAATCCCGGGTCTCCAGGATCGCACCCTGGGCCAAAGGCAGGCGCCAAACCGCTGCGCCACCCAGGGATCCCTATTCTCTATATTCTTATATTTCATAATAAATGTTTAAGATGCAAAGTGAAGTTGCTAGACTAAGAAATAGTGAGGTAGTACTTTGTATAAAGTTTAGAATTTCAAAGTAACAAATAAAAGAATAAGAATGTAAATATTAAATATTGGGAGGAGGAGGGAAGAAAAGGTGTGAAGTCATGTTCATCTTTTCCATTGGAGGGTCAATAAATATTTAAAATTGATAAACGAAGAAACAGGGGTCCAAGCATACTACCTATACCTATCTACATGTACTGGATGGAAAGTGCCTTGGTGGCAAAAACCTGCCCTTCATTGTTAAAATTTTGCACAATGTCTTTCAGGATGCTTCACACATAGTAGATGCTCCACAAATATGTTCCCTTTTAACGAAATAATCTAAATATTAGTCTTGTTAGTTTGCAGGCTCACACAAGTAAGCCAAACACAGCTCTGCAGCCTTTTAGGGTGTTGGGGTGACCCCCAACTGGCCGCAGCCCCCTTCTCTCCTCCCTGTTTGTCCATCCTAACGCCTAAGCTGCCGAGTGCACCATTCTTTTAATATCGCTCCGCACTTCAGATTGCTCATGATCTGAAACCTTGTCAAAAAGATTTGAGGAAAAGTGGAAAAAAATTAAGTTCCACAGAAAAAAGCTCTTGAAACTTGGAGTGGAAAAACTGACAGGAAATAACCCATCACCGTCCTAGCCAAGAGAGTGGTTATTACAACACAGACCCGGTAACCCAAGGGGCGAGAATGGGGCGTTCTTGCCCCAGAGAAGAGAGCCAGCAGCCCCCCAATATTCGCAGCACCAGAGATTTTTTTCCAAATCCCACTTCAGATCTCATAATCCCTTCAGTCCTTAACTGCTGAGGATGACATCATCCGTTCCTGCCTTTCAGACAGAGGCTCACCACTTCTGCTTTAGAGCGCTGCTGTGGTCTTGCAAGCATGTGGCTTTCAGGCTGACTTAGAAAATCCAGTCGCACATGGAAAAACACAATTTTAAAAATTATGATCTCTTTTCCCCCTTTATAAATGGACGTCGTTAACTTTGGATCTAAGCAAGTGTCCTGCCTCACTGAAAGGTGTGTGGATTGTTTTTTAGTACTGTTGAAGGCATGGCCTTTTCCCTGTTGTGGAGAGGCTGTAATGGTGGGATCATCAGAAGGCTTAAAGTGTCAATTTTCAGGGGTTTGCCTCCCCTAAGAGCCATAAAAAATGGAAACAAAAAAGTAAAATGAAAGAGTATTAGATAGGCATGCTCAAATCTATGTGTTGCTGCTACCTGTTTGAGTTATTTAAAATTCTCTAGTTCTACTCACGGGATTTTTGAGAAATAGATTTTCCTTTCTTTCCATATTTCCTCTTCTTTCTATGTCCCTTTATCTCTTTAGATCTATCAATGCATGTGTATCTATGTGGGTGGTACACTAATCTAGAAGCTCTGGTTAATGTAGGGGATTTATCCATTCATTCGTCAGACATTTCATGAGCAACTGCTTTTGGTAAGACGCTGTGGCTTTTACCAATACAATGGTGGGAACAGCCTTCTATCGGATAGATGACAACCCGTTAAGAGCAAAGACAGACTCAAGTGCTCCCTGAGCAGAGGAGGGAGTAACACTCTGCTGAGGTCACATTTCCCAGTTATTTGAGAGAACCACCCTGGTATAAACATTTTCTGAGCCATCAAATATCTTTTCAGTTCATTTTGTGTTAGTTTTGCAGTGTTGAGTTTTCAATGGAATGGAATGAGGAGTCTTTCTGTGCCAAAATGTATCCTTATGTCAGGGAGAGAGGGGTGGATAGAGAAAAGCCCAAGGAGAGGGGTGAGGGGAGGGGGACCTTGGCTTCCTGCCTGCCAAGGGACTAGCATATTTAAATTCCCTGGTGCTGTTAGTGAATCTTTAGGTTAAGAATTCTGGATGTGTGTGTGAGCATATGTGTGCTTAATTGTCTACTCTTCCAAAACTCCTTCTTTACCTTCTCTTCTCCCTCCCACTTCTTTTTAAAGTAGAAGAAATTACAAAGACAACGACGGGTCTTGTTTCATTGTCCTTTAGGTGGATGGAATCATCACATTATGACATTCATCTGAATCATTAGGAAATCCACATTCCAAAATCTTTAAAATCCCATCCATGCCTCAGTAGGGACAAGAGAATGTACAGTTGCCAAACTTCACACTCCCCCAATCCTTGCTAAATTTGGACCCAAGTGCAAAGAATCAGGGTCCTGTACTCATTTATAGCTGGCAAAATGCAGCAGCCTGGTTTGTGAAAAAGGACTGCATGGCCATCAAAAGCTGTTAGGGTGTCACATGGTGATGAGTTTAATGTAAATGAATCTAAAACATCTGGATCAAATTTCCTCTCAAACAAACATGATTATGAAAATTGGTGGGCAAAAAATATCTTCTGGCCAGAGGTATTTTGAGTTACTCCTGAACCCAAACTGCCTGCAATGATGGTTTAAGAAGGGGACCCCTGTGAAGCTCCTCGCTGCTTCTCCCACTACTTGAGTCTATGGCAAATAGAGGCAGAATGGAAAGGACTCACCACATGAGCCATCATCTTTGCAAGGCAGCAGTGAGAGGAATTAATTCATTTAACAACTGTTTATTGAGCACCTATTAAAAGCCAGCTGTTATACTGTTTCAGTATCAGGGGTTACCCAGTAACAGGGGATATTGCAGGAAACGAGACAGATCCAGGCCTGCAGTTTAGAGACAACTTAGAGGCACACATCACACAGGTAGCTAGCACTGAATCTGGTGGTTGTTACAGGTGCTGCAGGAACTCAGAGCAGCCCAGTGAGTCACCAAATGAGTGTGGGTGGATCGAAGGAGTGTCTCTGGAAAAGTGGCCTTTGTGCGAGCCTTTCAGAGAGTGTCCAGTTGGCTGCACTCCTCAGAGCCAATCTAAATGCTTGGTACCTGGCAGGACCTCAAGAAATATTTGCTAGATGAGTGGCCTCTCCAAAGAAATGCTGAAAGGAGAGTTAAACAGGGGGCAGAGGGAAAGTGTTAGGAAGGAGTAATGGCTCATGCCCAAGGTGGGGGTGAGCAAGAAGTTTGGTAGGTTGGAAAGAGACTGGTCAGCAGGAGGTGGGGAAGAAGGAAGGATGCTGGGGGAAGGGTGGGTCTTTATATTGGAGGGTCTTGTAAGCCCAGTTAAAGGTTTAAACTTTAAAGACAGTGGGACATCCTTGAAGAATTCTAAACAGAGAAATGACATGGTCCAACTTTTATTTGGGGGAAGATCTCTGTTGGCTGCATGTGGAAAATGGACTCAGAGAATAATTCTGGTTCCAGGAGGCTGCTGTAGTGGTCGAAAGGGATTGAGATGGTGGAGATGAGATGATCTAGGGTGGGACAGTGGGGAAGAGAAATACTGGATGGGCTCCAAAGACATTGAAGAGGCAAAATCAGGGAGACTCAGTTATTTGAAGGTTGGGGTGGGGGGCAATTCCATGAAGGGGCCCATCCTGCTAGTGATTCATTAAGGAAGTGCTCCTGAGTGGGAACAGCAGAACAGGGAAGAGAAAGAAGCTAGCAAGTGTAACTTTTAGGCAAAATCTCACAGAAGTTATGTTGTCCTGACTGCGTGGGGGGAATTCTAACATACCTCAAGCCATTGTAGTTCATTTACTTATTTATACAATTTTTTTCCATATAGGATTTAAGACACACTCTAAGGATAGATAAAATACAATAAGATCACATAAATATCTGAGAAAAGTAGAAATAAAATGGGAGAGGAGCATAAGAAAGAAGCCAAGATTAGGGCTAACGTGTGCTGTAATCAACATGCTTCCCTCACATGGGCCACATGCTTGGCTATAATGTAAAAAGTAAACTTGGTCAATTATGCAATCTGGTGTTCAGAAGATAAATGCCAGCTTCACAAGAACAGCTATTTTTTACAATAGCATAGGGTGGGAATTTCTTCCAGAGTTTTTATCAAGAGGTCATAGTATGATTTTATAAGTAATGCTCCTTCAGGAAAAAAACAACAAATTCCATTACTATTTAAAAAGTAATGATGTCAAAAGAGGCTGATGGCCAGTTGTCAAAAATGCAATTCAGCAAAATCCACCGGTCAGGAGATGGACATGATGTGGGGTAGATTCACCACCATTTCTCATTGCTTTTGCTTGATCCAGGGGTAGATTTGAGAATACCTTATAAACTATTGCTTGAAAAACAGTAGATGTACCCCTCTTTTGAAGATTGGTCATAGATATCCTCCGAGCTCCTTACAGTTGAATGCTTGCTAGGTATGGCCTCACGATGCATGTGAATTTCCTTCTCTATTTTCTGTCTCATTGGCAGTCACTCTCTATTTCCAGTTGAATACAGACCTTTGTGATTTAGTAGACATTTGTTCTGAGATTCGATTTAACATCATTTGTAAATACTGAGAAATCAAATAAAGATGCGGGTGTGAATCAGCATCCATACTACCTGTGCTTCAAGATGAATCTGGGGACTGCCTGATGGGAGGGTACAATGTTCTCAGACACTGTTTTCAGGCAAGGAAAGTATTTTCAGGGAAGTATATCTAGGAGTCCATCTCTAGGGGCAGCCCGGGTGGCTCAGTGGTTTAGCGCCGCCTTCAGCCCAGGGCCTGATCCTGGAGACCCGGGATCGAGTCCCATGTTGGGAGTATGGAGCCTACTTTTCTCTCTGCCTGTGTCTCTGCCTCTGTGTGTGTGTGTGTGTCTCTTGTGAGAAAATAAAGAAAATATTTTTTAAAAAAAGAAGTCTATCTCTGTAAGCAGTCTGTGATTCAGGGTCTGGCTTGACTGTGCCCTGCCTATACCATGGGTGAATAAACTTAGAAAGATCTTTAAACAGTCCTGGAGCTACAAAGTCTTCCCATGATCCTCCATTCAATCAGTGTTTTAAAATCATCTGTACATGGCCCATGTAGGGAGTGACTTGTGACCCATAAATTTGGGGCTATTGCCCTTACTTTCTAAGGCTAATAGAGATGAGTCTTTCAGGAGCCAGCTGGCATCTGGGTCTCTTTTTTCATGTGGTTATCTTGGGGGAATGCATTTCCTGCACTCACTTCCTAAAGTAAATAACCTACCAAAAGGCACAGTGCCAGCATTTCCTGTTGATTTTTGTCCATGAAAATGTCTCTTGGATTTGCCTTTCCTTCTTATGTCCTCTTTCTCCCAAATCCAAAGTATTGTGACTTCCCTGTTTGCTTACAGCCTAATATTGAGCTCTCCCATCCAATTCATCTTGCACATGATGGTTGGATTTTCTGTATTTCTTTCTAAGAAACCGCTTCCATCATGTCACTTTCCTGCTTAAGAATATAGGTAGTTCTCAATATCTGATCATGATGAACTCAGATTTCTCTTTCAGCACCCTCCCTCATCTGGTTCTATGATACATTCCCAACTTTATCAACTAATATCCCCTTTCTCCTCTGCATTAACAGAGCATTTCACTAATTTTTCTCCTATAACACTTGTCACTTAAAAACTAATATTAGCGTGCATTTGTATCTTCTCAATTTTTGTTCTATATATCAAATGCACATCCAGTTTAGAATTGTGATATCTTTTTAATGTATCAAAACTTTAATCATTTTGTTATGACCCTATTTATCACTAGTAATTATTTTTTGTCTCTAAGAATCTTGCTGGTGTGATAGTAAAATAGGCATACCAACTTTCTTTTGGTTTATATGTTCAATCGATGTTTTTTACCCATTTGCTTTCAACCTATGTCTTTTTTTTCTTTCTATGTCTTTATGAATCTCTATAAACAGTGTGTACCTAGATTTCCTTCTTACATTTATTTTGCTTACCAACATATTTACTTTTATTTTCATCACCTTATTTTGTGCCTTATATTTGTCCTGTCTTCTCTGTTACTTTATTTTCCCTCTTAATAACCTTATGTTTGGATTTATATCCTTTAGATTTCTCCTTGAATGGGAATTCCTTTGTATTAAACTCTCCATCTTTGTTTGTCTGAAAGTGTCTTTATTTCTTCATACCTGTTCTTGATAGATAGGTGATAGGTTTTCTAGGTATAAAAATTTTAGATTGATTTATTTTTCCCCCTGCAGACTAAAAATATTATTCCAGTGGCTTTTGCCTTTTGTTTTACTGCTGATCACTACCTGCTCTTTTTAAAGTCTCTCCTGTCTTTTCTTTCTAGATGTTTTTACAATTTTTTATGTCTTTAATTTCATTATAATATGCCTAGATATGTTTTTCTAGTTATTTATCTTAATCAGGATTCCTTGACTTTTTGGGTATCAGATGTGAGATTTTTTTCAGTAACTCTTGAAATAATTGGAACTCCTATTAGACTTATGGTAGACTCTCAATTTATCCTCTGTGTTTCTTAGCCACTTTTTCATATTATCTGTTTTGTGTGTGTTTGTGTCTATGTGTCCTTTCAAATCCTTTTTTCAGCTTTCCAATTCTCTTTTAATGTCTTTAATCTGCTAGCTAACATATGCATTGAATTTTTGACTTCTAGAAATTCCATTTTTATGGCTCCCTGTTTTATGCTCCTATTTTCAATTCTATTATTTCTTAAAACATTTTAACTCCTTTTTATATTCTGTATCCAATCATTTCAGTACCTGAAGTCTCCCTAAGTCTAACTCTGATAGACTTCATTATGGTGTTGTGTTTATATGTTTTGTAATTTGTGGCTATCGGTTTATGTTCTTAATACTTTGTAGGAATTCTTCGAAACTTGAGTAGTGGCTGATGACTCCAGAAAAGCTCCATGCTTGCTTTTGTCAATTGCCTAGAGGGAATTACAACTTGGAATTGCTTTTTTTTTTTTTTTAAGATTGCATTTACTTTTTTTATGAGACACACAGAGAGAGAGAGGCAGAGGCAAAGGGAGAAGCAGGCTCCCAGAGGGGAGCTCGATGTGGGACTCAAGCCCAGGACAGGACTCCAGGATCACAACCTGAGCCAAAAGCAGATGCTCAACCACTGAGCCACCCAGGTGCCCCAACTTGGAATTACTTTTGACTAGATTCTCCACTTGCAGTTTTTAGTCCATTGAGATAGTATGTTTTCAGGTCATAAACCTGTATGAAGACTGATTCCATCCATGCCAAGTTTCCTCTATATCCCCCTGGAGACAATGGGCTTACTTCTAAGTCTACTCTAATTCAGACATGTGGATCATTGTGATCCCAGCTTTATGTGAAAGTCTTCTATTTGTTTCCTCACCTTGATTGGTTCCGGGGCTTTATCTCCTATCTCATGTCCTGAGTAGTCATCATAATCAAAGCCCAAGGTCACCAGAGTTTGACAGAAAACCTCCCAGAGTCCCTGCTTTCCATACATTTTTGGCCTCTGCAGATTCATTACTTTCCTTTAGTTCAAGAAATCACTTAAAATCATTATTTAAATCATAATTTTAAAATACTTCATTGGAAGGGCTTTTCAGACTATTTAGTTGACCATATTTATGAGAAAGGAGGGAACATATTTGTATATTCCCTACATTACTAGGCTTTAATCTCCTTAAGGGAGAATTCTTTCTAATCAGCTTTTGTATCTTATCTTCCATGAATATCCTCCATGGTCCCAAACACAGTGTTTAAACAATTGGATGCTCTAATAGTTAATTTTATGTGTCAGTTTCACATGGCTACAGTGACAGATCATCTGGTCAAACACCAGTCTAGATGTTGCTGTGAAGGTATTTTAAAGATGTGATTAACACTTACAATTGATACCCTTTAAGTAAAACAGATTACCCTCCATAATATGGGTGGGACGTATCAATCAGTTGGAAGCCTTAAGAGCAAAAGATTGAGGTTTTTCCAGAGCAGAAGAAATTCTGCCTCAAGACTGCAACATAGAAACCCTTCATGAATTTCCAGCCTGCTGGCATGTCCTGTGGATTTCAGACTCATAGTTGCAACATCAGTTCTTACTTAAATTTCCATACTGCCAGCTTGCCTGGTAGATTTCAGATTTACCATCGCCACAATTCCATGAGCCAGTTCTTTAAAATAAATCTGTATATATATCCTATTGGTTCTGTTCCTCTGGAGAATCCTAACTAATACAGATGCTCAATAAATATTCATAAATATCTATTAAATAAGCAAATTTAAGAACAAAAGATATTTAATTAGTGCTTGCAATTTAATTGTTTGATTTATCAAAGCTTCTATCCTAAGATTTGCCTTCCTTTTTGGGCTTGCCATTTTTAATAAGAGTATAATTCTATCTTAGCTCTGTTCCACTTTGCATTTAGCAATAAAGCTTTGGGAGATATTTCTAAATGTAACTCTGTTCCTCAACCTGTGATCAGTTTTGTGTGACACAGGAGACCTTTGAGCCTGTCTGAGAATCGAAAATGCTGCTCAGAAAGTGTACAGGTTTTATGAGACATCCGGGAGAACCACCAGGGCCTCTTAACACACAATCTACTCTGTCCAAGGTCATGGCACCAAGTTCTTGGCAGATTTCACACACTGTGCTGGCCAATAAAATGTATGGCTCAGGTTTGGAAGCATTTTTGGGCTATTTCTCTCCATATTTATTTTGTGTTCCAAATCCTAGGTGCCTTTTGTTGGCGGATTGATTTTTAAAAACCTGGATATTGAACAAGATTAGACAAATGAAGGGTTACCAAATAAATAAGAAGGAATGGTAAACAGAGGGAGACATTTCCTCCTTCTGAAGGATGGAGAGCCTAGCAAATTCTACCTCTACTTTTCCAAGCTCAGAATTCATGTTGACACCCTCACATGAAGAGCCTTTGCTGCTTTCCAGGCTTAAAAGAAGTTGGGGGGCTGAAGGACTGTTTCTTAAGATATTATCACGTGGATGGTTTGATGAGGCTTAATGGCGAAAATGAAAGCTTTCAGTTGTTTTTCCACAGCCTTGTGCTACAAAATTAAGATAATTTTAAAAAATCATAATTCATTTAATATGGCTGTTTCTCTATGGGAAAGACCTGGGGCCAGGCTAAGTAAGAAAGTTATTCTGGCATGTAAAAGTATGAAGCTCTTACACATGGAATGTTGTGGTCAGGGATGCTTCTTTCGGGAACTCCAGACCCTTAATCTAGGAGTGGCTAGATGAGAGCACACACTTGTGAAAACTCATCCAGCTATATGCTTAAGGTTTGTGCCCTTTACCAAAGGAGAACAGCTGTACTGCTGTAACTCAGTTTAAAGAAAAGAAGAAAAAAGAACCTTACAATGTAGAGGGTGGAATGGTACTGAGCCCATCTTTTGGAGTTCCCATTAGCTCTTAGAGAAGGGGTCTGGGGTCCCATTAGTTCAGCTTCTCCACTTCCTGCTTCCACAGGTCTTCCTGACCTCTCCACCATATCACCTTGACTACAACAGGAACATCATCACCTTTTCTTTTGCCACTAACAAGTGGTAATTCCTCTAGAATCTTCTTGATGGGCATGGGAAAGGCTTGAGGGGCCAGGCGTGGGGGAGAGGTTATTTTGGCATTTAAGCGAATGAAAACATTGCTCTTGTACCATGTTCACAGATATGTACTCCAAATGCACAGAGCCAACTCCAATCTTGGCTGGGATCTTTGACAAGCAACCTCTTCGAAAGTCCCTCTTCTACTTTTTAAAAGCAGCCCTGTTTTCTAAGTTTCCAAACTTCAATCAGGCTAACACAGATATTGTAAATCTCATGTGAAGGCAAATATAGGGCCTGCCTTGGAGCCATATGAAGATTGAATTTCGATTTTATCTTCGTTCGTTTCTCTGGCATAACTAATGTTATGTTTATGGTCAACAGACATGAATGCGGAACTACTCTGAACCGGGACATTGCAGTCCTCAGCATGCTTACCTTGACTCTCTTTCATTTCTGTTCTCTAGTTCAATCAAATTCATAGAAGCATTATCTACTGGAAAATGAAGTTAAAACAGGCTGGAGTCTCTCCAAAAGCAAAAGTTGAAATATTTGCTAAAGGAAATATTTGCTAAAGGGAGGGAACATACATCTAACTCACTCACTGCAACCATCTTCCCATCCTTGTGCCCTCTTCTGACCTCCCTGCTCATCCTCAAACCCCAAACTCTCTTCTTCAACCCTCGCAGTACAGACACGCTTCGGGAAGAAAAGAAAGCAAACAGGAAACAAGGAGCATGGCTGAGCTATGTACGCTCCCATAGCCGGTCCTTCATCACCTTGTAGATTTAGGTAAAACATCCCTCACCGTTGGAATGATAAGCTTTGTTAAGTAAATGAACACACTCGCCAGATTTATTGGCGCCAGATGAGTGCTTTTGTACGTTCCAAAATGGTCAAGTTCACCAGACTGCTTGTTACCAGTGTGGCTTCAAAATACACTGTTCTCCTGCTACCCCCACCCGAATTTCAAGGGGGTGGGGGAAGGAATAGTGGAAGCAAAGCATATGCAGACATAATTTGTGGCTTAAAAAAATGTCTTAAAAAATTTTAGTTGAACCTTGGCTTTTGTCTCTGAGCCCCCAGGGGAAAAATGTGAGCTTGTTTCCTCATTGAAAAAATATCATAGCACTTGACAGGCTGGATTCTTTGATCCTCAAATGCTGCAGTGATTTCTCCAGTGCCCCCTTACACTCCATTCCTCCTCAGCCCCCCATGCCCCCACCTAACTGAGGCTTTGTAACCTGATGCTCCATAAAGAGCATTTCCACAAGAGCATTAAGACATGTCCTCACTTAATATTAAACCTGTCCCCCCATCACCCTCCCTCTGTTCCCAAGCACCATCCCCTCCCAAGGCTTCCACCATGAGGCTTGGCTGGCAGGAGAAGCTGGCTCAGCTGTTTTGAATTAGGGGCAATGGGAGGCTTCCTTGTAATATATGACTTAATCAGTGTCCCTGAAGTAAACAGTCCAAACTGAGTCTGGAAATGACCTAAAATTGGACTTCACAAACCTCCTTTGGCTTTGGAACTGGGAAGGAATCTGAATCTCTCATAGGTGTCTTGTAGGTTATCAAGAGCACATGGATAGTGTTCTTGGACCCCAATAGCCATGTGGTGGTTGTGCACTATCAGAGTTGCCAGATAAAATACAGGATGCTCAGTGAAGTTTAAAGTTCAGATAAATAACAAGTAATATTTTAAATATCCCATATCATGCATGGCCACCATGATATTGGTATTCCAGGAGTAAAGGAACCATGACATGCTGTGTATTACCTCTTTCCCATTAAGGCAAGGACAGTAAGGTTCTGTAAGTCTCCATCTGAAAACCTTGGGTCATTTCTGTTCCTCTTGGTCCCTGATTCATCCTTAACACCAGCTTCCTGTCCCTCTTAACCATGTGAGGAGTTAGAGTTAGCCTCATGAGTAAGCAGGGGGAGTGGCTGCCGATAAGTCACCATCCCAGACATCAGAAGCTGAATGCTTGAAGTGTTTATTATATGGATCCATGCTGTATCAGAGATTTATTACCTGGCTAGTTGTATTACTTGATGTCACTCAAAAGAAACATTATGGACCATTAAATAAAAATAGAAACATATAGAGTGAACATTTAGTTGTTATAACTTCCTCTGATCAGAAGAATTGAGAGAATTGTGTCATAGTTTTCGACTTTATAACAAAGCTTCTTTATAAGTCAGATTTGTCATTGTTGTTTCAGGCCCACATAAACATGGCTTATGAGGAATGAGGTGGAGATGCCAGAGCAGCTTTGACATAAGACTGAGAAAGGAGTCAGGAGACTCAGGGAGCTGGTAATGTTAGAATAGATTCACTACAGAGCACTTGGGAAGCTGCCACCTGACTTTGTTCCTTGGGAGGGTTCAGAGTATGTTCTTTTCCCTAAGGGAGTAAAAAAATTCATGGGTGCAGGGGCATCTGGATTTTTTAGCTCAGTCGTTAGTGACATGCTGCCATGGGCCTAGAGAACCCCTGGAAAGGTATAGTCCTGGGTCCCCCATCATCCCTCTTTTCTCCCAAACCAAATCACTCTCACAGCAGACTCCAACTTCCCGTCACATGGACGCCACCCCAAAATGGTCATGCCAGTGGTGAATGCTCCTGATTGTTCTCCCCCCTAAGAATGCCTCCTCTGTCGGGAGGCAGAGTCCTACTGGGAGGTGTACACCCAAGAGGGGAACGTTTTTGATCTCCTTAGACAGAGAACTAGCTAGTGAACCAAACAGGAAGGGAAAAAACGATGCCCAAAGCTTCTTAGATTGAGTAAAGAAAAGGACACCCGAATCATCTCTCATGCCAGTTAGGAAGGACAGGGCATTTGAAGGCTAAAAAGGAAAGAAAAAAAAAAAAAAAGAAGGCTAAAGAGATTTCTCAAGAAATGCAAAGGTAGTGCGGAGGCCTTACAAACACTGACGGGGAAGCCGATGCTGGGAGGGTGACAGACCAGGTAAGATTTGCAAGGGAACCACGGTGCAGAACACAAAAGACAAAGAGGAGCCTGATGGGGCAGGACCCACTGGCACAGAAGATACAATAAGGCAAGGCAAGAGGGGAAATTGCTCAAATGGCGCAGGCAACCCATTTGCCCGGATAACCCATGAGGTAGGGATAGATAAACCAGCGGCATCAACCCGGAGCCAGAAACAAAGTTAGGTAAGAAGGAAATACTGCAATTGTATGAGGAAAGGAGGGAAAAAGAAAAGTATTAAAATTAAGAAGGAAAGCAAAGCAGGCAGAAATACAGAATTTAAAATTTTATTTTTATTTATTCCTGTTCCCACATTTTATGGTAGTTCCCTGGCAGACATCCCACTCTGGTAAGTCTGGGGGAAGGGGAGGGGTCAGCAGAATAATGTTGCTTTGGGGATTTGAATCTTATTACTTGGTGCTGTTAGTGTTGGGCAGACATTTATAAAAATTACATGCTTAGTGGCAGGTCATTTTTTAAGAAAATTAATCTTGGGCTTTAAACTTAGGACAAAGGTGAGGCTTTCAGAAAGCAAGAAAATAGGATGGAAGCAAAGAAAATGTGGGGTGCCAGTGGGCAGCAGTGGGAAAACCTGCCAGTCACCAGTGAGGGAAACCCCGCCGCCAGATCCCTAATGGAGGAGAGGCGTTTATTTCCTAGAACTTGTCTTTTGGGATGCTTGCTTCTCTAGGGATTTTTCCATTAAATTAGCATTTTATTAGTCAGGAGCTTAGAATCATTGGAATTGTGTTTGGAGGTTAGAGACTGTCATGATTAGCTCTGTTTTAAAATTTTTTTTTATTGTTTTAAGTCCACTTGCCCTCATTTTCTGCTCAAGGAAAAAGGCCCACCCCCCTCCCCCGTGCGCCCGCCGGGGGTCTCCTCTCCCCTGCGTCCATGCGCCCCCCTTCTCTGTGAGAGGACCCGAGGCGTGTGAGAGCCTCAGACCACCTGTCTGAGGTCTGAGCGGCCACCGCCCACCTTCTTCCCACTGATTCTGCCTCCGGGACCAGGACCCCAGGGAACTGGGGAACCTCACTGCCTGCTGCAGAGCGGCTTCTGCAGCCGGTTCTTGGCTTCTTGCTCTGCAGGAGGGCGGCATCCTTCCTCCAAACCGGGCACTCCAGACTCCCCTCCTCTTCTTTCTTGCTGCAGCCTTGTAGGATCATTCTCTCAAACATTCACCCTTTGGGAGGAGTAAGGATTTCAGGTTCCCATTTCCCCAAGTGACTTTTTGCTAAAAGGTAGCCTTGGAGAGTATTTACAATCCAAATGGTCCGCAGAGATTGTCTTCTGATGCCATGACCTTATTAGCTAAGAGTTCTCTGGGGTCTAAGATGGGAGGGGGAGCCCCCTAGTGCTCCCTCCCCAGCCACTGTCTGGTCTTGCCCTCCTCCTACTGACAAAGTGCTGATGTGGCCCTTCTGAAAAGTAGACTCTGTAAAGTGATATTTTCTCCTTTTCTAATCTCAGAAAAGTTGTCAGACTGGTTCTGAGTCTCCCCACAGGCGGTGCTCTTTGCTATACAATTTGATGTGTGGTGTTGTGTTTTAATTATGAAATTGTGTATCCAGGACCACCGAAAAAGATATTCACAGGGAAATACCTTTGAGAGGATTCTTTGTTGCCTAGCATCTCGCTTAGTTCTGTTATCTTTATTAGACTGTGTGCATTTTTGGTATTTATTCAACATGGTACAGATCAGAGAAGCATTTTCACTGGTAGCAACCTCATGTGACTTTCTTTCAACCATGTTTTAAGGCAATAAATGGCATTTTACTTCACAACCCACTCATACACATGGACTTGGAGAGATACAGACTAGACTCATATTTCCGGTATTAAAAATTCTTGCACAAAAACACTGTTCTTTCTGGTTTATCAAACAAGCTAATGTGTCTCCCGAGAATTTTGAGTTCAGACATGAACAACTCTGTGAACTGTTTTGTGTGTGAATCATTTGAGCTTTGGATGGATTTCCTCATGGGGAGATTGAACTGCATAAAATATTCTGCTTCTACCTGAAATGTTTCATGAGATGGTCTTTCAGCAAAGACTGTTAGTTTTACAATGGATAAGCAGGGTTTGAGAAAATAAACTCTGCATGGACAAAAAGCTTTCGGCTTCTTGCATATATTCTGTCTTCTGAGAAGACCAAAGAGCTCTCAAGAGCTCATGAAATTTGAACCTCAAAGGTTCAGCTAATTGATCTATTCCTGTTTCCACATTTTATTCCCAGTGGCCAGTTTCACACCCATAACATTTAGGAGACCTGGAAAGCCCCAGAGGTATTTTCAGCCTGTCAGGACACCCTTGTTTTTGTCTTTAACTTTTAAAACAGAGCCAGTGACTCTCATTTTTTTAAATTTTGCACCAACCAGTCCAACTTAGTCTTCTGAGATCATTGTAGGGGAGTTAAGCTCTGAAATCCAGTTCCCTTTAAACAAAGGTATTTTGTAGGCTTTTAGAAGTGGGAGAGATCCCCAGAGGTCTTTCAGTCTTACCCATTTAAACAGTTTCAACACAGGAAGGGATCCAGGTAGAAGGAGAAGGAATCCTACGGGGGGGGGGGGGGGGGGGGGGGGCTTTACACAGAAAGAAAAGATTGTTTCTATCCTCAGATTCCAGACTCCCTCTGCCATCAAGTTCCACAAAATGTCTGACGTCAAAGGCACAAGAAGAGGGGTGTGTGGTGGTGCAGGTTAAAGGTTTGACTTTTGGTTTGGACTTTAAATGAGGTGACAGCGTTTCCCTGTGACCCATTTCTTTAGCTTTCAGACAGTCTAGAGTGTCTTGCCTTTGAGATCCCAGCTGAGATGAGCTTAGCACAATTTCCACTGCCTGCAGCCTACAACTTCATCTTTGGCTCCTACCATTTGGCTCAAGTTCAGCTTCTCTGCAACTCCTGCCCTCCTCCCCAGCCTCCTGGGAAGACTCTGTTGCCTGATCTTTATTGCTCTTTTCCCACACTCCATTATACAGCATGATATCTGCCTCTGAATTTATTTATTAGGACTCAGATCTATAATATACAATCCTACCCTTCCTGTGTGACACCGTATCTATGCAGCAGAGCAAATGCGAGGCGCTGCCTGTCATAAACAGTCATGGAAAGTCAGCACCCAGAAAGGAAGGGCCAGAAGCTTGCAAAAGAGCTAACTCTCTGGAGGCCGCTCAGAGCCAAATTGCTTTTTCAAAACTTCACACTCACAATCCAACAGTCCAGACGGGCAGCCACAAACAGCTCCTTGTGGGGGAGTGCATTTGCAACTGGCAACCTTATACCCACATGTCTGGCCCTCATTTAGTACACGAGCTATATTTTTAAAAAATTAACATTTTGCCTACTAAGCTTAATCTTTGTCATTGTTATTCTCATTCAATATGTTTAAGCAGGCTGCAGACCTAGAGTTATGTCTTTTTTTTAAAAGCTAGTAAATACATTCACATGGTCCATAACTCAAAATGATATAAAAAATACATTGAGAAATCTAACTCTCACCCCTGACCTTGTGCTCCCACCCCCTATGTGTAACCACTTTTATTAGATTCTTATATATCCTTGCAGTGCCCCTGTTTATTTTCACTTTCCACCTGTTTTTTTTTAGATGACCTTTTTATTTTGGAATCGTTTTAGATTTATAGAAACACTGCAAAGATAATGCCAAAAGTTCTCGCGTACTCTTAACACCATTTCCTCCATTGGTATTATCTTATGGCACCATGGTATATTTGTCACAACTAAGAAATGAACATTGGCATGTTTCTATTAACTAAACTTCACACTTGATTTGTCTTTCACTAGTTTTCCCACTAATGACCCTTTTCTGGTCCAGGATCCCATCCAGGATACAGCATTAGTCATCATGTCTTCTTCAGCCCCTCCTGGCTGTGACAGTTTCACAGATTTTGCGTGTTTTTGATGACTTTGACAGTTTGGAGGAGCACTAGTTTGGCTATTTTCTAGAATGTCTTTCATTTGGGGTTTGACTGGTGTTTTTCTCATGAGACTGGGAGTTGTACTGCTATTCTCATCACATCGTATCAGTTGTTACATGCGGTTACCATGACTTATGACTGTTGGTGTTGACCTTGATCACCTGGCTGAGAGGTGTTTGCCTGGTTTCTCTATTGTGAAGCTAACTTCCTCCCTTTTCTCTATACTCTGCTCTTTGGAAGCAAGTCCCTAAGTGTAGCCACACTCCATGGGGCCTACAGTGTTTCGTAATCTGTATCTGGTAAATTGGCAGGCCCTTGGGAGCACCAAACCTTGTGCTAAGGCTATTCCTCTGAGTGGATCCAAGCAGGACCTCCCCTCCCGACAAGACTTGCACATTCTCAGAAGCACTTCATATACTTACCAGGTTACTGAATTTTCACTCTGTCATTTAACCATGCTGTTATAGGGACCCCCTGCACCAAATCAGCTTTTACAAGGGTGAATACCATAGTGGTGTATACACTAGGAAAATGCTTTCTCCATTAAATTTCAGTGGCTTTGCTTTGGATTTGGGATTTGGTTTTGATCTGAGTCCTGAAAAAGAGTGTGTGGCTCACAGGATGGTCAGCTTTCACAGGAAAAGCATGCATACAGGCTTGTAACTACATGTGTGTTTTGTAGTTCTAGCTCTGGAGCTTCCTGTTGGGAAATAAAAATCTTTGAACCTATTGCTGTTTTACCACTGCCTCCCACACTGTAGGCTTGGGAAATTTATTTTTGCCTCCTGAAACTTCAGAATTGCCACCTGCCAAGTGGAGAGGATTGCTCCAGGTCCCAGCAGAACATCTCGCTAAACACTTTGTAACCTGAATGGGATGGACTGAAGAGGAGCAGCCCTTGATGCCAAAGATGTGACATAAAAGACACTGGAGCACAAAACTCCTCTCTGTCCCCTGTGAACCCTTCACAGGGCAAGGAGTAAGGGACATGGTATACAGCATTCACAAGTCCTCTGGGGTTCTGATAGTGGGAGTTCTACCTACATATAAGCAGGTATCATCTGCTGGTACTGCAGCACTAATCTGAAAAGTGTCTTCTTTCTTAAATTCAGCTTGTAAAAATAAACAAAGCAAAAACAATCTACAGTGAAGAAAGAATATCAATGTTCTCAAAAGAAAGAAATATAATTTTGAGAGTGAGAATGTTTTCAGTGAGAAAGAAAGAATAGACCTCGGTCAACTGATGTGGTTTGTAGAATTGATACACAATGAAAGTTCATTTTACCAAAGTCTAGCAGCTCCTTCAAGACACTGCTAAAGATTCATCTCTGTTACAGCACAGTCTCAACTGTGGTGAGTTATATATACCATGTTAAGTTCTCAGTACTCATTCACTCTTTCAACCAACAAGCGTTTATTGACTTCCACTCTGAGCCAGGCTCTGTGTTATTCATCCTAAAGAGCTGAAAAATATTATTCCAAGTGTCAGCACTACCTTCATGACTCATTAAAATTGTTTAAATACATTTGCCCAAGACCAAAACATACATCTTCAAGCCAAAGATTATATTATTCCTTGGCCACACCCTTCAGCAAGTCATCTTTTCTCTTCCACAAACTGCCCTGGCTCCAAAGAGACTCAGGAGAGGAAAGGTATTTGTGGGATGTTGTGGGTCAGTCAAATAAAAAGGATGTGACAAGTTGATGTTGATCTGTGATATTTCAATTGGTATCCCCCAGGTTGGGGTGAAAGAGATTTGTGTGGGGCAACCATGTCATACTCCTTTTTGCTTTCCTAAATCACAGAAATGTGCCAGGAAACTGCATGTTGTGGATAGACCGTGAAATTATGTGGTTCCCACAAAGCATGGTATTTGGCAGTTGTTGGCAGACAATGGTCATCTCTGAGACTTCTGAGTTAGGTTCTGAGTTCTCTTAATCATGTAGGCAAACATCTGAGCTTTTTGTTGTTGTTGATAAAGGCTAATAATCATATCTAGGCCTGTCTTGTCCTGTATGTTGAATGAGCCATTGGCAAATGGGAAAGGTTCCCCTACCTACGAATATTCTACCCACTACATCCTACCCCATCCTATTACTATTGTCCCCAACTTCTTTCTCAGACATCCTTGGCTGCTCCTACTAGCACAGTCAAAGTTGTAGTGAACTATAAATTCACTGAGATGGGCAATGTTGGTCTGGAATCAACCATTAGCAAACTAAATTTGTTTGTAAGATTAACTTAGCCACTTAGCAAGGCCTAGATGGAATGAGAGCATGGTGATTTTTTGATTCTGATGATGGAGAGGAAAAATCTAGAACAAAAAAATATATTCTAGATTGATAGGCAGTATAGAATAATGTTAATCATGTGATTCTGAATCAGATTACTGCTGTCACTCTATGAGCTTCAAGTTCTATAACTTCTCACTGCTTCCATTTCTTCATTTGTACAACAGGAGTGATGACAATAATGAGTCCCTCCCTCATAAAATTGCAGCTGTGGGGAGTAAATGAGAATATTTTTAGGATAGTGCATAGGAATGCCTGCCATTTAGCAAGTGCTTAATATATATTATGTCTTGGAGTGGGGCTCAAGCAGCCAGATGTTAGCATGAGGGCACCGGGAACCCTGGTAATGTGGAGTGGAAGAAGAATCATCTCTGAGCAAAACATATTCAGAACTAAGTCCTGGCAATCACTTTGCTAACAACTTGTTTCTATCCCTAAGTGTGGTACTCACAGAACCTTCTTAACCCTCCTTCAAATACCTTCTGAGATTCCATCCACAGTCGACAAAGGGCTTGTCTGCTCTAATTTCTGCAGGGAGTATCATTTTACCCGTAAGCCAGAAGGAGGAGAACTCCCTGCATTTTCTGCTTCATGGGTCAGGTGTTGTCAAGTTTTTTGTTCATTTCATACAGCAGAAGTGGCTACGATCACGTCCATACTCAGTTGCGACAATAGCTTGGGTGGCAAGAAATTCCACTCTCGAACTTTCAGGAGAGCAGGAATGCTTGAGTTCAGTACAGACACAAGGACAGACACAAGGTCAAGAGTCGAAGTTTAGAAGACAGAGAGAAAAGCAATCTTTTCAAGTCTAGACAGCATATTAACAGCAAGGGCTTAATGTATTGCACTCTGTTTATGGGAGCTTTTTGCTGACAGCATGGAACCTGAGCCCCTTGTCTCCCCTTCCAGCAAGCTCCCTTCTGCTGCAGTGTTAGAGACCATCTCTCCCCACCAGCCTCCCCACTGGCCATCAGAAGCTGTAGTTGGAGATCGCAGGGCAGGGGGAAATGGAAAGGGGATAAAATTAGGGCTTCTATTTTGGGGATTAAAGGTGAATCTATCACATCAGTCCAGGAGCAGATAACAGTTGCATTTTAGTCCTCCCAAGATTCTTTTCTGGAAGTTTTATCATAGTAAATGAGAAAATAGGTGGCTCATCAAACATTTTCTATGTGTATTCTATATTCCTTAGGCAAGCAGTTTGAGAAAGATTTTTTCCTTTCATTTTAAATCATTAAAAAAATATTAAATGACTTTGGGTAGGGTATTGAGCAGTAGCTGGTGGGAGTGAAAATTCATTTCATCTTTCTGGAAAACAGTCTGGCAGTACAAAGCCATCAGAATGGGCATATCCTTCATCCAGAAGTTCCATCGCTAGGAATTTATGCTATGGGAATAGTCATATAAATATTTATATGAGAGAATTACTTATAATAGCTCCCCAAATGGAAATTACCTAAATAGTCTGAAATAAAGGATGGGTTGAATTTAGAATATAATGGGAATACCAAGCAGCTGCTAAAAACGTACCTTAGAAAGGTATTTAATAGCAGTAAGATATAAGGCTATGCTTAGGACTATGGCCTTAAGCCTTCAGAGGTCTTGTATTTCTGCTGCAATGTGAGGATGGTGATACCACCTCACATGGGTGTTGTAAGGATAACTGAAGGAAGGAAGATAAATCCTGGCAAATCCTAAGGTTGAGAGTGAAGATGAGATCATTATGATGACGATGATGACGTTGGGTAAAAAAACAGATTTGAAAACAAAATGCTTAGTATAGTCACAATGTATTACTTATTTAAATATTATATACATTACATGTCTTCAATATGTGAATATGTCTGTACGTTATATGTGTGTGTATGTATATGAAACACATAGAAAAAAGCCTGGAAGGATGTGCACAAAATGCTAAAAGTAATCAGCTTTGGAGAGTGGAATTACAGGTGCATTCAATTACCTGATTTTTCTGAAAATTTCAAACTCTAGAATTCAGAACATGTATGGCTTGTGCCATGAGAAAAAGTCATACCACAGGGAGATTAAAACCTACCTGCTAAAACCCTGATATAAAAAAATACTAAACCCATTCTCTATAAAGAATAAGAATCTGGATGGGGGTGTAAAAAGCCTTGAACAATGGGCACTTTTAGCATGAAGAATGTTGCAGGAAGGACCGGCTTCTTGGGGGAAAAAAAAAAAAAAGCTGCCTGTACACAGGGTCCTGCCTTAGTCAGTGAGACCAGAGCTTTGGATTCCTCCTGCTGCGTGCCCCCCGGGGTACCTGAATGAGTGAGCAGATTTCTCATAATTTGCGTATTGGGCTCTGGTTACATAAGCCACTAGTTGTTTGTGTAAATGGCTATTTTACCCTGTTCTGAATTGGAAGGAGTCTGTTTGATTAGCACAGTTTATATAACCGAAATCTGAGACTGAAGGAAGGATTTGGCCGGGACTGTTGATTGCACTGGAGGGTGGATTGGACAGGAAACTTGCAGAGTGAGAGGCTCTCACGTTGAGGCAGTGAATGAGAACAAATTGTTCCCCACACTCCCCCTAACCACACTGACACACAGTGGATCTAGCCCATTGACAGGGTTGGGTTCTACTCTCCCTCCAGGGGAGAGGACAGGGTTGTTTCCCTCCAAGGACCGAACAAGACTAATGTACCACACAAGGGAGCTGGTTGCAAGACCACATTTAATGGTCATTTCATGGCCTGTGCCCCATCTGTGTTCCAACCCCCTTCTGTTTTGAAAGCTCAAAAACAT
The DNA here is from genome assembly GCF_048418805.1 of Vulpes vulpes. Taxonomy (NCBI): domain Eukaryota; kingdom Metazoa; phylum Chordata; class Mammalia; order Carnivora; family Canidae; genus Vulpes; species Vulpes vulpes. Next base: position 97,326,661 of record NC_132785.1, read on the forward strand.
TTCAGAAAGGTTTTTTGGGGTGGAATTTTATTTTTGCAAGAATGGGTGTGTTTGTTGTCTTTTTTCCTCTTTGAAATCTATTTCAAATTTTTCCTTTTTTCCTTCCTGAATTTTAATGGGTCTGAAAGTAGGAATCTGCCAGAATCTGAACAGTCAGGGGAAAAAAAAAAGGTACATGATCTTCTTCTGCAAAGCCAACCTGGGGTGCATTTTTCCAGGCCTCTCTCCCACACCCACTCAGCTAAAACCATGGAGGCCGGCGCGGGTGGCAGCCAAGGCCTTGTGTTATAAGTGTAGAAGCTTCCTGTTTTGTCTCTCACCTCATCTGGACCCTGGGGTAGACTCAGTTCTCATCTTTTAGACTCTGTTATTTCAGTCTCTGGTCTCAGTGGCACTTAATCAGGAAAATGGTAATTCCTCAGCAGGGAGAATAAAGTCATAATGCTCTTCTTAGTTTTATACTAAAGCCCCTAGAATCTCCTGAACAAGTAGCCTGACTCTCACCTCTGTTTTTCCATCTGTAAAGGGAAAAGCTGTGAGGTGTGTTTTGTCCTCAAACTCACTAATCGTTGAAAGCCATTTGGGAACCATTTAGGTTGTGTCTCATTATCTCAAAAGGTGTAGAGAAGGTATTAGATAATTCAAACTGCATTCATCTTAATCAATATATACAAACCAGATGTGTAGGGGGCTGTAAGTATAATAAGAGTGTGTATTCCCATGTGCACACATCGTGGAGATGTATGCAAACTCTGACCACTTCCGTACTCACAGTAGTTTCCCTTGGGCTCCCCTCCTCCTTCTGATCACTTCTCTGTCCCTACCTTTTCCAAAAGGGCCCCCTTCTAATTCAGAATCCCAGCTCCGTTAGTAATTTGTCCAAATTCCATGCCAGAGGGATGGGACTACCGTCTTGTTAAAATCGTTTTTACGAAAGTGTGACTCACTAATATGAGGAGAGTTACTAATTTCTTCTAGGATACCCTCGATTATAATATCCACCACCAATTTAATTTATTAGCAGTTTCTAGGAAGAGGAAGGAAAAACTACTACATGGATTGTATATGTTAACAGGGAGATGCACCCCAAGTTCAAGGAGCAGATAGCATTGAGAGATCTGCAAAGGAGGCATTTGTTCACTGTGGTTAAATAAAAATGCAGGCTTGAGCAGTTGCCTGGATGAGAGTCCTTCACCACAGATCAGCTGTGTGACCTTGGCAAGTAACAGCTCTTGATATCTGTTTCTTTGACCATAAAACGGGGATAATAGTACCTGTCCCACAAGGCGACTGTGAGGATTTAATACATGCGAAGTGCTCAGAACAGAACTTGGTAACCAATCAACAAATATTAGTGTAACTGTTAATCCAGATGAATCTTTTTCTTGTTCCAAACAAGTCTGATGAAATATAGAGAATGTCTCCCTAGGAAAAAATGCAAATCTGAGCAGGTACACACAATTTATATACAAGCTTAGAAGTCTTCAAGGCTCTGTGAAGTCTACTCCTATTCCTGATCCACTCTGTAGAATCTCCAGGGAGCCACTTGGGGCAGCCTGGGGTAGTGGGTCTGCAGTGAGTCTGGGCTTTGGAATGGGGCCAGCTTGGGCTTTAACCCTGACTCAGCCACTGACTAGTTGTGTGGCTATGGGCCCATCCTGGGCCATCTCTAAGCCATATTTCCTCACGAGTTTATGTCAGGGAGCCTGACGCTTTAAATGTGTCTGCTCTGCAGACTTAGCCCATTGACACAAACAGGTTCTGTGTGATGAACTGTGTTAGGCCATTGGGGCAGAGAAGTCACACTGTTATCTGGGAATTAGGAATCATGCAGTTGTTCCCAGTCTACTTCCAGACACCTCTCCTTTGCAAAAGAGCTAGAAACTGGCAACTAGTACCACGATTCTGAAAAACTTCTATCATGTGAATTCGGGCAAGAAGAACTGTAGCAGCAACAAAAAACTAAACAGTGAAGTGACATATTTTGACTATTTAAGAAATTATTCCTTTACCAAAAGGGTCTAAATAGATAATCTTAGAGTGACAATGGAGTATGGTAGGAAGACCCTGGAACTTGCTCCTGGGAGCTAGACATTAATTCCTCATTAGCCTTAGAGATCATGAATGGTGATATGTCTGCTCAGAGCTCCCCCCCACAGACTTCAGTTTGGAATACTGATGCACTTCAAGATGACTGGTGCACTTCAAGATGAGTTTTCTAAAGGGCCATAGGATCTACCTTTAAGTAGGTAATGCTTATCTATATGCCACATATATTTTTTAAAGGCCATAAGGAAACACACTCAAATGTTAAGAGTTATTATCCCTGAGATGTAGGGTTATAGATTATTTTAATTTTCTTTGTATTTTTTGCACTTCTGTCATAGGAATGCATTGCTTAAATAATTAGTTCAACAGACATTCATCTATATGGCAGGTGCTCTACTAGGTGATGAGAATACAGCCCCATTATCTCCTAGTATCTACAGTCTAGAAGAGAATGAGACCTTGATAAATACGTATGCAAATAATTCATTGCTTTCAATGACAGTAGACTCAATAAAGAAGTCTAGGGGGCTGTGAGGGCTACGGCGACTTGACCTAAGCTACAGTTTGGGAAGGCATCCCTGAAGAAATAATTTTAAAGCTAAATCTGAAGGGGGAGAGAGGGGGACAGAAAGAGGAAAATATTCCAGGTGTAGAGAATGGCTTGTGCAAAGACCCTGAAGCATGGTGAATTAAAAAAACTGAACATAGGAGGAGCTACAGCTCAAGGGAAAGAGGACACTCAGATAAGGCAAAGAGCCAGAACAAACATGGCCTTATCAATGGTTGTTCATGGTTTTTGCATTTGATTTTAAGAGGAAGAGAAAGCCAAGGTTGTAAGCAAGGTTTTATTGGTAACATATAGCTATGTCCATTTTGGAATTTTTAAAATATTTTATTTATTTATTCATGAGAGACACAGAGAGGCAGACGCAGAGACATAGGCAGAGGGAGAAGCAGTATCCCTGCAGGGAGCCTGATGCTCCTCAGGGAGCAGGACTCAATCCCAGGACCTCCCGATCATGACAGCCAAAGGCGGACGCTCAGCCACTAAGCCACCTCACCGTCGCTAGATTTGTTTTTAAAGAAAGAAAACAACAAAAGTATTTCAAATAACTTGTTAGTGAAATAATAATAATAATAACAACAACAATAATAATAATAATAATTTGTTAGCTATATCTTGGATTCAGAGTTTTAAGGCCAATTCATAAATGCATCCTCCTTATTAAAATGTTGGGTAAACATGTCTTTATCATAAGCAGATGCTCCTGAGGTGGTTCCTTTATGCAGGGAGCCCAGGTAGTGACAGGTGCCTGGATCTCTCTGTATGGGGTTGGGGCCAGGGAACACTCCAGGAAAGACAGCACACCGTATGCTGGAAGGCTGGGCAGCAAGAGGCCCTTTCCTCCCACATGGCCCCGGGAGGTGAGGCAGGAGACCGCCGCATGAACATTCTGTCATGAAACTTCATGTGCCACGGGAATGCAAGACGATTCGATTCCCAGACCAGCTGCGGTCAAAACACAGCTGGATAAATGACACCATCTAGAACCTGACAAATTGTGAGGGTGTTTTTCAGCACAGGAGTGCAAAACTAGGTCACTGTCATGCCAATTAACTGAAGTTCAAGCTCCGGTGATGATCTCAAGGCCCCTGTGAATGTGTGTACACCCTGAAATGGTGGATTAGCAGTACAAACATGCCCATGTGAAGTTTACATTTGTTACAATGCTTCCGAGTTTATTTTTTAAAAAATGTTTTAAACCTACTCAGCTCTATCACCTCAGGAAATCACCATATCAAAAGTCATTAGCCACTTGACTGCTGATTAGCAGATGAGACGTTTCCAGCAAATGCTCCTGTCCAGTGTTCCTAAATCAACTGGGCATGTCCTGACCTCCAGCTTGTTTGAATGGCAGAGGGAACTGCCAAAATGCACTGCTGCTCCTGGAGTAACTCAAAGGTTTAGTGGGCTCTGGAGCCGCCGGTAACAGGCATCTGGTAGTCAAGCTTTTCCTATAATGAGGAGTTATTAAATATTCACATCAGGAACTGGGACTTTTGTCGGCCCTCAACTGGTCTTCCAACCTGTTACCTATTATGCCTCACACTTTATATACCCCCGAACACAACAAGAAGAAACTTGTGAGTGTTCTATAAAACCTACCACTGACATCAGGGTGGGTCTTTGAGGCTTATGGTTATCCTAATAAAACCAAGGAATGTATAACAGGCTGTAGCCAGCAGACCACCAACTACTTTATTGTTTAAACACAAAAGGAAACCTCTGGTAAACCTACTGTACCTGAGGCACAGCATGTGGCTGTTCTTTAACCCTTGAAGACTCTGTTATGTGCCCGACTTGAGATGACATCTGTATGTTTCTTGTTTCCCTCCATGTGATGAGTCTGCTAAGTTACACACTTAGACAAGAAATACCCATTGATGGAGTGGTTATGAATTACAGATTGCAACGTACAAATCAATTTGGAGTTTTTTTAAACATAAATTCAAACCAGATCTGTGGGGCCACCTCTCCCTTAGTGTAAGCCTGAGGCAAAGGAGGAGCCTGGCAGATGAGCAGTCCCACGGCCTTGTGATAGGTCATAAGAGACTCCAGAATCTTCTTTCTTGGTCTCTTCTTTTCTCTTTGGCTACCCTCATGCTCAGGAGCTCAGTGTCCTATCCCTACCAGAGTGTGAACATAGGAAAGGACCCCTATCAGAATTAACTGAGGAGAATTAAGTGAAGGAGCTGTGTAACAAGGTGTGGGGCAGGTAAAGGGAATCAGTGAGGATGGGGAGCACCAGCGCCAAGGTATCAGGGGAAGGGGAACGAGCAGGAGCTTCAGCAAAGGAATCTGGTGGTGCCTCCCACAGTGGCCAGCCTCCTGGGATGCAGAATAGGCCATGGAAAGGCAGAGAGTCCATCTAGAAGGGCAAACAGAAAATAACCAGCACAGGATCTGTCATCAGATTATTCAACCTATTATATTGCTCAGATTTTGTTTAGCATCCTAAACCTATTAAGTGTGAAACAGAAGTTATGCTAATGTGGGTATTTTATTCTTAGTCCTAAAAGATACTTATGATGGAAATATCAGTGAGCAGATCTGGAAGGGGCTGGGGAAGAAGGACCTGTCTCTGTTTCCAAAATCAGTAGTTGGTGGCCCCTGGTCTTGGGATGCTCAGTGACATGAGGGAGAGCTTCAAGATAAAACTGGGTAATGTGGCACTCAGTCTTCCCTCTCCCAAAGTGCTTTTATCCACTAGACAAATAGGAAATGCACTGCAATGTATTCGTACTTCAAAGAATTTTCCCTTTAAACTTGTTTGGGAGTCATGAATTCATGCCTCTCATCTTAGACCTGAACTTCTGACAAAGCCTTCTCAATCATTTCTCTGCTTCTGGTGTTTCTCCCCCCAAGCCATGATCCTCCACATAATCATCACCATCAGAATATTCTATCTAAAAAAAAAATGAATTCCTGTTTCAAACCCTGCTGTGATTCCACATCTCCTACAGTGTAGAGTCCAAATTCCATGATGTATTCCCAGGCACTCCCACAGACTCATCTCTTTCCTTTTTTTCTTTCTTTTTTAAAAATTAATTTAAATTCCAGTGTAGTTAACATACAGTGTGATATCAGTTTCGGGTGTACAATATAGTGATTCAACATTTCCATACATCACCTGGTGCTTATCACAACAAGTGCCCTCCTTAATCCCCATCACCTATTTCCCCCATCACCCACCCCTGCCTCTCTGGTCAGCATCAGTTTGTTCTCTAAAGTTAAGGGTCAGCTTCTTGATTTGTCACCCTCTCTCTTTTTTCCCTTTGTTTGTTTTGTTTCTTAAATTCCACATACAAGTGAAACCATGGTATTTGTCTTTCTCTGACTGACTTGCTTTGCTTAACATAATACTCTCTAGCTCCATCCATGTCATTGCAAATGGCAAGATTTTATTCTTTTTTATGGCTGAGTAATATTCCATGGTGTATATGTGTGTATTGTGTGTGTACCATATCTTCTTTATCCATGCATCAGTCAATGGATACTTGGGCTGCTTCCATAATTTGACCAATGTAGATAATGTTGCCATAAACACGGGGTGGGAGGGTCATGTATCCCTTAGAATATCATCTTTTTTCAACTCTCCTCCTTGCCCTTCAGTTAGCAGCCACTTTAATACTTTTGCTCATATCATTTGACACTTGAGATCCTCTTCTCGGTCTTCTGGCCCCATTGTCAGCCTGCCTGACTTCTACTGGCTTTGAGAAGCAGCTCAGCAGTCAGATCTCCAGGCTGACGTGCAGAGATGCTACATCCCTGACCATACTCTGACACAACACCCCCACATCACAAGGAAATGTCCCATCTCCCCATTGGCACTGGGAGCCAGGGACGATGTCTTATTCATTAACTAATTTTCCTACTGAAGTACTTGGCAAAAGTGACCATTAGGAAATATTTGATGAGGGGCACCTGGGTGGTTCAGTCAAGCATCTGACTCTTGATTTCAGTTCAGATTGTGATCTTGAAGTAGTGAGATGGAGCTCCCCCTGCCCCCATCAGGCTCCATACTGGGTGTAGAAATCTGCTTAAGATTCTCTCTGCCCCTCTCCATCCGCTCTTCCTCTCTCTCTCTCTCTCCCTTTCTAAAGAAAAAGAAAAGAAGAAAAGAAAGAGAGAAAGAAAGAAAGAAAGAAAGAAAGAAAGAAAGAAAGAAAAAATATTTGATGAACTAAACTAAATGATGATTTGTCAAAAAGAAAGTGCCCCCCTCCAAGGCAGAGTTCCCTGAGGCATTAAATATTTTTAAAACTTCTGTAGGAATTACATAAGGAATTATATAAGTTTTTAATTATCTTAATAGTTCTCTCTGTGTATTCTATATACACCTCAGAATAGATTTAAATGAAAAGCCAGATAATTTTGAAAGTGAGTTGATTAAAGGATGTTTTTGTGAAATGATTGGAAAGAAGAGAAAAATGAACCATAGAACATCTAACTTAGAGAAACTTTAAAATACCCTCCAGTAGAAGAAATGAAGTTACACGTCACCTGAGTAGAGATCATTTGGAAGTGCTAACATGGATAATCTGACCTCTGTGTCCCTACGGGCCTTATTTTTCTATAATTCTAAAAAACATCACCAACCACTTAGGGGAGACCATCATTCAGTGTTGTTTCACAACTGTGTGGCTACAGGACTACCTTGTATAATTTGAGAGTCTGCTACAAAGAAATGCATCAAGCTTCCCTCATTCCTCATGAGCTTTATCCTCTGACAACATTATTTCTCACCTAAAATATCCTATAGATGTCTTTATCTTCTTAATGTTCTCTGGAACTCCTGGAGTGGTGGGTTGAACCACACTTAGAGTACAACTTCCTTCATTCAGCCAGAGGTCACCACCTGGAGCTATTGGGAAACTTGCTTTTTTACATTCAGCACGTTACCTCAACCATCAAAATAATCTGGAATTGGTTTATTTTTTGGAAAACTATTTGCCGCAAACCAAAAACTGTCAGTCAGACAAAAAGGATGTTAATGAAAGACCACAGTGGTATAAACAAAGCAAAAATACTGGCTAGCACCGCTCAACCTGTAGAAGGTGTACATGGAAGGCTAGCATTTATTGGCTAATAGTTCTCAATCTACATCTTTGATTACTAAGGTCATAACCATTGGTACCTTCTAGAGGGTCTCAACTAGGGAAGTTCATATGGTCAAAAGGAGCAAGGACATTCCTCAGATATTCTAACTCCTTTTGATAAGTATCTAATGCTGGGAATTGAAATTGACATCCAATTATTCAATAAAACCCCCCTGCTCATACCTCTACCACCACGACCACCACTGCAACGCAATATTTCCTCCCCCCCCCCCACCGCCAATATGTAAAGTTGAAGCTAATATAATTCAATAGCCCAATTTATATGAGCAACAAGCAATTGGAAATTCCAGCATTATAAGCAGTGTTTTTTATTGCATACGGTTTGGTCTAATTCTGGATAAACCACTTATCCCTTCTTATGTCTCCAGCTGAAGAGGCATCAAGAGCAACTGCATAGTTGTTTCTTAGACAATTACTACTCAGACATAGGCCCTTCTCCAGAAGTTGGTACGAAAGTCCTGGAGCAGAAAGAATAGTCAGTCATCCACCAGAATATAAGCTTCAAATGGAAGAAAACAACTGTTCTGTAATTTTGAAGGTAGATGTTTACACAAAAACGTTTGCACAACAATTGTGAAGACCGTCATGAAAAGATATCAAGGTTGGCATTTGATCCAGCAAATGCTATACTTGGTATTTACCCAAATGAGTTGAATACTTACATCAACACAAAAATTTGCACACATGTTTATAGCAGTTTTATTTATAATTGCCCTAAGCAACCAAGATGTCTCTCAGTAGGTGAATAGATAGATAAATTGTGGTCCATCCAGACAACGGAATATTATTTAGCACTAAAAAGAAATGGGCTACAGGCCATGAGAAAACATGGAGGAATCTTAAAGGTATATTAGTAAGGGAAAGAAGCTAATACGAAAAGGCTATGTGATTCTAAATTGTGACATGCTGGAAAAGGCAAAACTGTGAAGACAATGAAAAGATCAATGGTTGACAAGATCTAGAGTTAGAGAGGAAGGAGAGAATGAATAGGGAGAGCACAGAGGATTTTTAGGGCAGTGAAAAGATTCTGTATGGCACTGTAAGGTGGACACGTGTCATTATACATTTGTCAAAACCCATAGAATGTACAACACCAATGTAAACTATGGACTTTGGGCAATGATGATGCATCAGTGTTAGTCCACTGATTGTAATGAATGGACCACTCTAGTGGGGGATGGCGTTGATGGTGGGGGAGGCTGTGCATGTGTGGGGGTAGGGCATATTTGGGAACTGTCTGCGCTTTCTGCCCAATTTTGCTGTGATCCGAGAATTGCTCTAAAACTGAGGTCTATTTTTTTAAGTCTCGGATATTAAAAAGAAAAAGATATAGAGGGAGCAGAATAAACACGAGTCTTTTAAATATCTGATTTAAATATCGATGTTCACCCACTGATCAGCTTAGAGCAATCAAAAAGGGGTGTTTTATTTGTGATGTGTCCTTAATGCTATAGCTATCCTTACTAGACCACTTTCCTCAGTATCAGAGCCCTGCTCCTGCTCTCCTTGGTGTCAGAACCTGGCCACGCACCAGACTGTTCACTATTTGGTCTGTGTCTGCAGCCTCAGGAGAAGCACCAATGTGTGGGAAGGCAGGAAGATTAGCCTTTCCCCAGCACATCTTTCACAGGTACCCACGGACTCAGATCCGCTCTAAACAGCCCGTACGAACCTGAACTTGCCCTGCCTTCCTGAAGGAGGAAGCTGTCACAGCTAAAGACAAATTTCCATCCAAGACAGGACAATCACTAAGGACACACCAGGCTGGATGGTCATTGCTCTAGCAAGGTTGGAGTGATCACTGAGGCCACTGATGAGGCCCCTGGCCGAGAGCGGTCCGGACAAATGGCTCAACCCCTCTTTTTCTATCCTGCCAGCTTGACAGTGATGCAGAAAAGAGAGACACCATGTATATTCAGTTTTGGCAGTGAGAATGGAGCTGAGCTGTAATTTTGCAATAGAAACTGACCAACATATCCAATTAATTGACACATTTAAAGTACCGATTTGAAGCCTACTGTTCATACACAGTCATTAGGAAAATATCCATTTTCCCAATATTGCAATCCCACCTCCAAAACCACAGATTCTTTTCTCTTAAGTATTTTGCCACTGTTTCTTCACTCTGCTGCTCAGAATAAAGCCTCTCCGTCTCATTTAGACCAACAACAGAGTCTTTTAAGAGTATGGTGGGCAAGAGTGACCCCTGCTGGATGAATGAGGAGCACGACGCTGAACTAACAAAAAAAAAAAACAATGTTTTAAAGTATAGCTTCTGGAGGAGTAGAAAAAATTGTTTTGTGTGGTATTTTCGTAGTCACCTTTTTAAATGTATTGAATTCAAAGCCAAACCCACAGGACTTAGGTTTCCTTTTTAGGTTTCTAGAAAAAAATTCTGTTGTGTGTTTGCCATTTCTAGAGTATGTAGATGACTTAGGTTCAGCGATTGTTTAAAAAGCTGCATCTGTTCTGTGCATGGGTTCTAAAAGCAGGGGGACTGCCTGTAGCTGTTTCTTCTCTATCTGATTGTCTGCCAGGGCGCCAGCTTACTGGGTGCACAGGTGGGAAGTAATTCTGATAAACCTGAAGGCATGCAGCCGACTTCAAGACCCCAGGCCTGGGGAAAAGGGGCGTGTTTGAGATAGGTCAGTGAGGTCACAAACATTCAAAGAAAGCTTAATGCATCTCGCCAAACTTTCCCCCTTGGCTGCAGTGGAATTTGGATACTATCAGAATCTTAGGTCCTTAATTTGGCAGGGGTGAGGGGAGGGGAGGGTGAGTGCTTTTAAAGACTATGTTTCCTTGTAGGTAGCATATATCCTGAGGCTTTAAAATATGCTCTGCTTTGCAACGTCCTCTTTAACTCTGTTTTGGGGACCTAGTGGAGAGAGTTGGTGGTTCAGTTCTCTGAGCCTCAAAAATCAAAATGCTTAATCATGCTGGTTTCGAATCTGCCACTTCCTAGTTGGGCAACTTTGAGCAAGTTGTCTAAGCTTCTCCTTAGCCTCAGTAAAATGGGATTGCTTATAGTACCCACTTCACAGGGTTATTGGGAGGATTCCTTGAGATAATGAATGCTCAGTGCTTAGATAGTAGCTGGACCCCAGAAAATGCTCAACAAATACAAGATATCATTACTGAAAGTAAGCTAAACCTGTATGCAAACAGCTTCCTTCCTCCTTCCATTTCTCCCTCCGTCCCTTCCTCCCTGCTTTCCTCTTTCAATAAGTGTTTATGGAGTCTCTTTTATGTTCAAACCCTCTCTGCTAGACACTGAGGAGCATAAGAAGTTGAGAAAGGCACTTTTCCTTCCCTCACAGAGTTTAGTTCTTTGTTTTATGATCTGGTTATTGCCTAGTGATGCTAAAACTTGTTTGCTAATGCCCTGGAACAATACAAATTAGTTTAAATGAAAATGTCCGATCTTGGAAGTGAACACATACACAAATCATGATTTTAAAAAAATCCAAAAGACTGACAATCAATCGTATGTCAACTTTTGAGAGGGAAGTCCTTAACAGTAGGCAAAACTTTAATTTGGGGCAAGAATAAAAATGTGACTATCTTAATGTTTCTCTGGCTATGAGAACATCACTACCAAAAAATGGAGTCAGGGAACTCCAGGGAATCTCAAACCACTTTTCTCAAAGGGAATCCGGTCTTCTTAGTATAGACAGGCACTCCCACCTGCCACTAGTACCACATGGGCTCCTCCTTCACTAGCTCTGTACGTGCCAAGTATTGGAAGAAATACTGTTAACCAAAACCCATCCCTTGCCCATGAGAAATGCACAGTCTATAGGGGGAGGGGACAAAGCTTCTGAATTTTGGGGGCTCTTAGGATTTGTACTGCTCCTTCTTCACACTCTCAAATGGGCCCATTGAGATCTATGGCAACCATTCTCACAGCACTGACCAGGATTAAAGTTATGATTCAGAACTTAGAGCAGAGCAAAATCAGTTCCTCTCAAACCAGTTTAGCCAACTGGTTTAGCCAAACCAATTCCTCCATGTTGTCCTTTAACCTCTTGGCAGGTTTAAAGGAGTATCTCTTTAGTAAGCAGATCGTGAACATCACAGACACCTAACAGCAAAGAGCTTAATTGAAAGGGTTTGGGTTGTTATTTATATGCCACACAAATACTCAACTGGTCACAGCCTTTACATTTGGCCATATCTTGGCAGAAATCACAGGATGAACTTGATACTTTTGGGACTCCCAGGAGAGGCCTTGGGAGTTGGGAATACATCCTTTTGAAGTTTACCATCCGCTTCAGTCTATTCTTTAGCCAAATCCTGATAATTACACCTGTCCTCCTTGTGAGGGTTTGATTGTGGATGAGGCAATTTTTGCCTTTTCTCCCCAAAGGAGAGATCATTATCTTAAAAAAAAAAGATTGTCTTATAAGAGGCAAGTTCAAATACAGATGAAAATAATAATACTACTTAGCATTTCCACCCCACCTTTCATCTATAGAACTCAAAGTACTTGACAAACATTAATTAATTTTCAAAACACCCTTGTGAGGTAAGTAAGGGTATTATCTTTATAATAATATATAAATACTGGCTGGTTCATGAAAGCAGCCACTTAAAAGGGACAATTCTACAAGATCAATTTCAAAAACAACCTTCTCACCTGGTGTAGACTTAATGCTTTTCGGTAATACATTTGGAAGTGCCAAATTCACTAATAATATGATATCCTAGAATAAGCACATCCACCTTTTCAAAATAATTTCTTTAGTGGTTTTTGACCGTCTTATCTATTTTGAGGAATTTTTCATGTTACAAAGTATTAACTGTGGCTTATTCAATCTACATGATGTCAGTCTTTCTTTTTTTTAACCTAAGAAGTTCTTTTATTTTGATTAAAAAAAATACAACGAATTATGAAAATGTCCTTTTAAGAGCCACTTTCCTTAACTAAACATATCAGTTAATAAATTGGTTAAAAGACTGTCTAAAGCCTTTAACATGATCTTTTAGGTCTTCAAAGATTATAGAAATAAAAAATACATAATGATGTCAGTCTTTCTACATGAAAAAAATTCCAATTGTTTTAAAGCATAAAGTTTAATGGTGAGAATTTAGGATCCTATTTCAAATGCAGGTGGATTTGAGGGTACTGTGATAATTTCAGGGTTTTGTAATGTTTTCTGTCATCATCGTAAACTTTGAATGTAACATCAATCAGAGTTCTATGGCTTGTTAAAGTGTGTACCAGTAGAATTTCTAGATGAGAGACTCTGACAGCTGGTAAGAACTGACCAGGAGTGAATTCAGTTCCCTTTCTTTTCTTCAGAATGTTCACACTGAACATTTCATACCCCAAGATGGTCTATTTTTATTTTGTCTCCTCTCCCTTCTCCATCTCCCTTAGCAGATAGGACAGCATCCATTGCTCAGTTGCTAACCTGGGTCTGGTCCATCACTGGTCAGGGTGGATCTCAGCCCATCTCACTGAGAAGCTCACTGTACATGTACCACCTTCTATCACAATTGTGGTTCCGTCTGCACTCGCTCCTCTTGGTGACAGTGCTCATCCTTGTGAAGTCTGACTGGTTTTTTGATCCTGGAAAGTTAATTCTCTAGGTTAGTAGCAATTAGCATTTTTTCTGTGTCTTTAAACTCACCCTACATCAAGAACTACCTTGCATTCAGGAAGCGCTCGGTAAACATGGATTTTTACCAAGCAAAGGGTTTGCTTTGTTCTGCTGCAATGGAAAAAACATACCCAGACTCTGACTGAAACCTTTGTTTCTAGTCTTCTTTGGGTAAATCCTCATCACAAAACTTAATATATGTCGCTCTGAGTTTTCTGCTTATTGATCCTAATGAGTGAATTGTTTCACTAAACCATGTAAGAAATGGTATATGTATTACTTACCTATGTAATATTGATCCACTAAGTCTATCTGTCTGCCTCTGTTGATGACTTCACTTAGCAGCCTCAAGAGAGAAAACCTGGTTTTGGTCTCATAGCTTTGGTTGAGCTGATGGTCTCCAATCTCCAAAGTGGGATAAACCAGATTCCTTCACTGTGTTTATCTTGGCCCGCCATGTCTCTTTATGGAGAAAATGGTCCAAATAAAGTGCTTCCTCTGTGTATTTTGACAGGAAACACTACTAATATGCTTTCCTTTTGTTGTGTGCCTTGCTCTTTTCTCCCAGTGTTGTTTAAATATTTTCAGTACAATGACATATTTATTAATCCACTACTCTCTGCATGGGGCATGAAATGATTGGTTCCTCTGTAAAGCCCTCTTAGAAAAGGTGGTTTCTCCAGTGAGAGTTAATAATATTACCACTATTCATGTAAAAAACGCTGAGACAATCTCTTAAAAATGGAACACATTTATCTAAAACAGCTGGTAAAGAAAGCACACAGGCCCAGCCAGAGGCGGCGGGGTCAGAGGTCAGGGTTAACACCGATCTCGGTGGAACTTTGAAGCTGACATTTTACAGATTATATGTGTCTCAGTGCACAGTGGGCATGGCATATAAATTGGACTTAGAGGCCCCTATTTGTTCTCTGCATTTTTATGAGCCCACAGAGCTCTTCTTTGAAGCAGCATACATAGAAAATAAAAACTCATTTTAATGTTGTGGAACTATTTACAATAAATCACATTTACATCCTGATTTTTCCTAAGTATAAGATCTCTCACTCTCTCTCTCTCCCTCACACACACACACACACACACACACACATATACACACATCACACACCCCAACACATGCACACACACTCATGGAGTCTATTTTCCAACCTTGATAGCCAATTTTTTTTTTATCATTACGGTATTATAAATCCAGTTTCCTTCTTTCTCCTTGGTTTGACTTAGGAATCAGATCATAGATGCAGCTATATTTAGTACCACAAGGACACCTTTATAGTCATGTGAGGTGATTCAGCTAGAATGAGCTACTCTTTACCTCCAGGAAAATCCCCTGATACCATAAAATGCTTGCTATAGCATGGCCCTTCAGCACTAGAAGAAAGCATCTGATTTCAAAGAGATTGAGTTCCACTCTGGAACTAATTATATCATTCGTTTTATGGATTTTTTTAAGTTGCTAGGTGTTTTAACTAGAGAAGGCTGGCGACCCAGAGAGAAACATGTACTGGCAGAGTCTGCCATGGGCACTTTAGCCACCTAATTAATTTTCAATAAAAGCTCACAATAGTTAATTTGCTCTAGACCCAATGTAAATCAAACAGAGACAAATAGGTTAAAATTAGAAATGTGTGATGGAAACCATGTTTATGGTCAAAATTACCTTTCAACCTGGAAATAACACAGATTGACAGGGAAAGAAAATGAGACCACACAGGCTTTTATTCCAATTGATTCTTAAGTGAATTAAATATTTTATTAAGGAGAACATTGGACACCCCCCCGTCAAAAAAATCTGAGATCTATGAAATAATATCACTTTAATGAAAATTAGAGTCTAAAAAATGTTACCTCAAAAATCTCCCAGAATTAAGACATTGTTCCCATTCTACCAAGTTGCCTCTCATTTTTTCCCCCAGGCTTAACATAGTGTAGGGTATACTAGTAAAAATACTATAAAGTTATTAAGTTCCCAGGTCTAAATTGGCAGACATGCCTACCCAGCACCACATTCCTTTAGCTCCCACGTTTCAAAACAGTACTTTCCAACATCAAACAACCATTTTTATTTTTATGAGAACATAGACATAGATTTCTTATGATTTTATAATGATACTTCAGGCCTCCAATTAAAATACCTAGACAATATAGATATCTTTGGCCCAGTTCATTGGACAAATATTATTATTAAGCTTCTCTCCAGGATTTTATATTTGCAAAATATTTTGTGGGCTTTAATCATTTTAAATTGCCTTAACTTTGCCCATTTTCTCCATGCCTCTCTGTTATTCCTCAGGCAACCATTCCATTTTAACCCACAAACTGCTCGTGTGATGCAAGGTGAAATAAGCTAATTTTTTAACATATTGGAATGTTAGTCTCAGAGCTTGTTAGCTTTTTCCTTGTCCTTTGCTGAACATGGCAATTTAAACCACTCCTGAATTCTATTTTTATTTCACTTTTGCCAAGTTCATGAAGTAAATTCCCTCTTTCCCACTCAATCTGGTTTTTCTTCCTGCCCCAAAGGAATGATGTTGTCACTGTAATGTCTTCTAATGCACTATAAATGCCGTGATGAATTGGAGGCAGGCTGGTTTCTTCTGAGCAGGAGTCCATTATCCTGTCACAGCGTTCCTTCCCTGTAACTTAATTTTTATTGTAACAAATGAGTAAGTACCAAAAAATGAAACAATGTGATGGGCCAATCTAAAGTGGCCTGACTCTGATGGTAAGTGCAGTGGAGTGACAATTGTTTGCAGCTGCCTTCCAAGGGCTCTCTCCCTAATGACATCCACTATCCAAATTGGCGTTATCAAAAGCATTTTCTTGATGTTTATGGAAGATCTGCATTCATAGTGACTGACTAACGATACTAATGTAAATAAAGTACTCTGCAAAAGATGTAAGAATGAGAGTTAAGAATAAGAGTGCAAGGACAAAGTCTCAGACTTAACCATGCCTGAGAATTACCTGGAAATTTGTTAAACTGAAAGGCAGGGCCTCAGCACCCCTCAGATGAGATGTCAATTTAGTTGGCTAAATGTGGGGCCTATACTCTAAATAAACATCTCAGTTAATTCAGCTGAAGGATTCATATAGATTATATTGTGAGAAGCACTTGTCTAGAGCTTTTGGTCAGTCTTTTCAGTAAATGTCTATTGCACACTTCACCTTTATTTTTTAACAAGGCACTTTTTTCTTTCTTTTTTTTTTTTTTTTTTTGGCCTGTTTGGATTTCTAACTAAGGTAGTTCTCTCAAATCATACTTCCAATTTGAAGATGATCTTTTCACAATTGGCCCACTTTCCCTTCATTAGTTTTATAGATTAATTACCACCAACATGTCTGAAAGGTTAAAAATCATCCCTGTGCTACTGAAGATAAAAGAGTATTAATCTGGAATCCATAAATCCCCGGAAGTCTAAACAATATGGTATATAAGTGACTGGAGCCCTTTTTTTGTGTTGGAGGATCCATAGATTTCACTATATTCCCAAATGAATCTCTGGCCCAAAGAAGGTAAAGGACCGTTGTCCTGGAAGTAGACAAATTTAGTAGTTTTGGCCTCACTGATATGTAACTTCCATATCAAATATATGGTTGGGATATCTAAACAGACAACTGGTTGCATGTCTAAATAGTACAACTGATATTAAGATTATAGATTTATAGGTGATTCACATTTTATAATCAAAAAAACCATATTTCAAACTTTCTCAGATATTACAATATTGCCTGATTATTTGCAGTTTCATATGTAGTATAATTGGATTGGCCCAGATGCAGTGAAGTTTCTTGCCTCAGAAATATTTCAGAACAAAGGAACTACTGAATTTGGCCTCTAGAGGTTTAAATGGCATCTATTTTAGAGGCTGGGTGAAACTGAATACATTCTGGAAGATCAGGGAATCTGTACATCAGACCATCTATCTATAAACATTTTTGAGAACCCATGAAGAAAAATAAAAACAATTGTTCTGTTTATTGGAGCATGAGCCTAGCAGATATGTGAAATATTGCAGAACCAAACATACACACACCTGTGTATTCTCATGGTGGAATTCTGTAGGCA
Source organism: Vulpes vulpes (assembly GCF_048418805.1). NCBI lineage: Eukaryota > Metazoa > Chordata > Mammalia > Carnivora > Canidae > Vulpes > Vulpes vulpes. Next base: position 97,344,085 of record NC_132785.1, read on the forward strand.
CTAAACTCCCAGTTGAAGTGATTTCAGGAAAAGCCACAGTTAACATTATCAATCCATGTAATCTAAGAATGAAAAGCTGACTTAAAAAATAAAGTTTGTACATCACTTAGTTTAAAAGGCTGGATGAGAGTGGGATGCTGTTGGGGAAAAAAGCAAAATAATAGGTTCCTGAGTGAAAGTACAAATCCCTAGTCTATTGATTTCTACAGAATAATGATAACCTTTTTAGATAATCATTGTTGGTGGTTACAAAATAATGGAAGATGTATCAAAGAAGTATCACACAGTCTAACTATACCTAAGCAACTGCTGCTAGTAAGACAAATCATCCTTCCTACCATCTTTAAGTATTTCATTTTAAGCATAAACCATGAGGTGTTAAAGGGGTTAATGAGGTCTCAAGTCATTGTCAACTAATTATCTTTAAGTTGTTGTCAACACATCCTAATTGTTGTGCTTCTGCCATTTCCACCAGACTGGGGGTGCACAATCCCAGAGTAATTGGTTAACACACACACACACACACACACACACACACACACACATCCTCGATGGCTCACCTAGCTGTTGCTTAGTTTGTTAACTAAACCACTGCTGTCACCAACATGCACATGCATACAAACCACATATTTGCATGCAAAAGCTTTTAGGAACTTTCATCTTTTTAAAAGGGCAGAGGGAATAAAATCAATAAAGTGGTAGCCTGGACAGCAGAAGGGGATGGTTGAAGCAGCATGGGTGGCTAAGCTGTATGGGAAACAGATGTAAGCTCTTTGGGGCTAGGGCAGGCTTTTCTCTTTACTGCCAAAGCAACCAGCCAATGGAAGACAATTAATGTCCCTACCATCGGTCATCCACCCCTTCCCCCGCAAAAGATTATTCAGGCTATCTGTTGAAGCCAAGAACAGAAAGGGGCATCCACACAGCTGGGGAACCTATGATTTAGGCTCAGACTTCACGAATTTATATTCTTAAAAATGATTCGTTTCATGGTCTAAATCAGCAGGGAACTTTTTCTTGCTGTTCTGATCTTGTACATTCTGCCATCAGACAAGTCTAAATTAATCTGTTGCCATTTACATTCATCTTTTTTTTTTCTTTATTATCCTGGTCTAGGAATCCTTTTGGAGTTGATAAAAGACATGGACCTGACACAAGTGGGTCATTGTCCATGTGGTTATTTAATCACCCTGCAGTGGAGTTAAATATTACAAAATTAAGGATTTGGAATGATTCACTATTATTTGGAATAATTCAAAATTAAGGATTTGGAAAACTGGTAGTTTCTCAAAAGAGATAAGCAGGCATCTACCCTACAAATCAGCAATTTCACTCTTATTACCCAAGAGAAATAACAAGATATGTCTACAAAAACAATCATATGAGCATGTTCATAGCATTACTCATAACAGCTCCAAATTGGAAACAACCCAGATGTCCGCCAACAAGAGAGAGGATAGTCAAATTGTAGCATAGTCATACAACAGAATACTACTCAGCAATAAAAATAGATGAACCATCCATCCAAAGTAATATGGAAAATCTCAAAAACTTTAGGTTAGTCAAAAGAAGCTGGATATGAGAGAGTATATATATTGTGTTTGTATTTGTACTGAGTCCATGAATGGACAAACCAATTTACAAGGACATAGAAGTCAGAAATCAAAAAGACGTTGCCTATGGCAGGAGGGTAATTGACTGGAAAGGGTCACAAAGGAAGTTTCTGGGGCGATGGAAATGATCTAGATTTTGTTTTGAATAGTGATTATGTTTGTGAATTGACAAAACACATCGAGTTTAGCATCTAAAATCTATACCTGGTATTGTATATAGATTATACCTCAAGGTTTTTAAAAATCACAAAGTTAAGGATTTTTGGAAATACAGCGATGCAACCAGAAAAGATAGATGAAGCAAAAAATCAGGAAATAGAGAAGATGAAGAGGAATTGATCATGCTGGGGAAGTTGACTCTATTATGGTTGAGAATGTGGATATATGAAGAAATATCTAGCCAACTACTTAACAGTACTTACATAGGACTGTACTGAGGACTATGCTAATAATCATTTTATGGCATATTATTTCACTTAATCTTCTTGTTTTTTGACCCTCCTGTGTACAAACTAGATTAGTCATATTTCTTGGTTGACAGTATATTCTTATCATTTATCATTGGTCCACGCATGGCTAGTTTTATTTAGTTCGGTAGTTATTCCTATTTATCATATGTACTTGCAAGTCACCCAAACACAAGCTATAACACAAGCTATAACCTTTCAACTAACTATATAATCCTCTCTATGGGGGAGAATCAAGCATTCTCCCACCTTTTCCCCACTCAAAGTCATAAGCATCCCCAAACCTGTGTTTATCATCCCTTTTCTTTTTACATGCAATTTTACTGATGCTGTATGAGTTCTTAAACATATAGATTTATATGTTACTGAGCTTTGACTTTCTGAAATAAACATGCTATATATAATCTTTCGAGACTTAACTTTTTTCGCTTGACATTATATTGCTAAGATTCATCCTAATTGTTACATGCTTCTATGTCATTTGATCTTTATTACAACCCTATAAAATAGGTATATCATCCACATTTGTTTAAGATGAAGTTGAGGCTCAGAGAAGCTGATGAGCAAGCACAGGTACACACAGCTAGAAAGTAGTAGAAGCAATATTCAAAGCTGAAGCTCTTAACTAATATGCTGCACTGCCTTTTCCATTCTATATCGTTGGTTATCTATATTATATCTCTACCTATACCCATCCTATTCACATCCGCTGTAATGTGTGTGTATATGTGTATATATTATATATATGTGTTATATATAATGTCAGCAGGAAACCCAGGTTATAGAATATGAAAGAATTAGATCTATCTTACAGTTTATGAGTCCTTATACTCTGGTAGAGAAATATGAACATATTCATATAATTTCAAAAGTTTTAGTCCTTTAACATTCAGAATATACAAGCAGGCAGTGTCTTAGGAAAAGCATCGACAGTACAGCAGCATGCGTGTGTGCCCGTGTCCACACACAAGCCCATGCATTCTCCGAAGTATGTCTTAGAATAACATCCTTATTTCATTTAATTTCATATACTAAAAAGGCAAATGCATGGGCACTGTTTAAGTAAGTCCTTACTCCACACCTTATAACTGTGTACCAGAGGCCATGGAAACTGGATCACTCTCTCAGGATGCCATTACAGCCAAGCAGAGTCTCATTAAAAATCAATTCCTCAGGTCCATAAAGCCAGTTTATTTTATCTTCCTGGAGTGCCTGCTGCTAGCAGTTACACAGTTCCATTGTGAGGCAGTCTTGTCTGTTTAGAACATTGCACAAAACAGCTATTTGAGGATTTTCCATTTTTATGTTAAACTTTATAATTTTGCGGTAATTTAAGTTTACAGGGTCTACTTCTCGAGCTTAGAGTATCTTGTTACATGCATTAGAAGTAGCCTTGCCAGTTCTAGGGTCCCACTAATTAAATATTTGCCTTTATAAACTAGATGTTGTCCAATGTAAATGTGCAGGTTTAATTGGGTAGCAGAGGCTCCAGAGCTAAGAAAGTCTGATTTGGTCAATTTCTGCAATTTCTCATACATTGCTGCTTTCCTACTGCTGAGTTGTGTCTATAGCCTTCACTGGTATTAACAGAAAAATCAGGTACTGAATTTGTTCTTTGTAGTGACTTTAATTCAAGTATCTCTAAACATCCTAGAAATCAATATGTATCGGCCAAATTTTATAAATGGGGAGTTGAAAGCACATAGAGATTTAGTGACCTGTACAGGTCACACCCTGAATGAGCAACAGAGGTAGAAGAAATTAGAGAGGCTGCTCTGGCCCCATCTGGAATCTTTTAACTCTCTTGACCCCCTTCGGCGGGCTTAGGGGCTGGCTGATTTCAAAGATCAGTGAACTTTTTGGAAGAGTACTTGGCAGTGAAACATAGAGGCTTGGATTCCTTAGATTTTAGCTATTCCAATGATCAAGCTCAGTTTGCATTTTAGAAGAGTTGGTATGGTTAGTGAAGAGAAGAAAGAGGGAAGAGAAGGGGAGGATGGGCTAGAGTAGGAGTAGGAAGTGGAGTAGGAAGAGGCTCCAAGACCCTGGGACACCTGGGTGGCTTAGTGGTTGAGCGTTAGCCTTTGGCTTAGGTTGTGATCCTGGGGTCCTGGGATCTAGTCCCGCATCGGGATCCCCTCAGGAAGCCATCGGGATCCCCTCAGGAAGCCTGCTTCTCCCTCTGCCTATGTCCCTGCCTCTCTCTGTGTGTCTTTCAGGGATAAATAAATACAATCTTTATTTTTTTTTTTTGATAAATAAATACAATCTTTAAAAAAAAAAAAAAAGATCTCCAAGACACCAGGTGTTCCTTCTCCTCCACACATTGGGGACGAAATAAGCATATAATTATTTTGTTGTTGTTGTTTTTTAAAGGTTACAAGTTGATATTGGAAGGAACCAAGTCTGAAATAAACCTCAATATGATCCTTTACATTTTTTTTCAGTGGAAAGTAAGAGGACTCTCCTTTGTTATGAACTCTTGGAATTTTGACAACTGCATTTGTCTTCCAGAAACCATGCCTAGGACACCATTCTCCGAGACGCCTTACGTGGAACCCTATGTCTACAAGACAGTAATTGGTGTTTGAACAACAACAAAAAAGGGTAGGTGTTCAAATATGTTTACATTGTTTTGCAACACTTGCTCTCCTTCCTGGAGCTTCATAAGCATATTAGCATGTTAAAGGCTCTAGAAATCCAGCAGGAAAGGAACCTTGTTTTAACCTGTCTGACCCTGGATTTTGCCTACACTGTAGCAAAACAATTACATATAGCTTCTCATGAAAATAGAAATAAACTACAGAAGACATTTCAGGAAATGTTCAATCCTTCAATGTTAAAAAAAAAAAAATCAGCCCTATGCCTAGTCCACTACACAAATTCCTGAATTCCAAGTTGAAAATTCTACCACCAGAAGGCAACTAATGGTTCAGTCCAAAGCCTCATTCCAAGGAGGAGGAGGCAAGAAATATTAAGTAATTTATCCAAGTCACATGCAGGGACAGAAATTGACCATATCCAGGACCTCCATCTCCCAATGCAATGATTGCCTCTGTCACCACTCCACCATGCAAAATACCTTTAATATTTCCCTACTCCAAATCATCTGTCAATTTAGAATAATTTTTGTCTGAGTTCAAAAGCACAAAACTGAAATGTTGCCCTGTTGCTGTTCTGTGCTAATATTTGTCTATGATGACACTAGGCTCAAGAGCAGGTACTGAGAGAGAGCGCCAAGATGAGAGGCCCGAAACTTGAAAAGGGGGTGCTTGAAGATGGGGGGTGAGTTTGAAGGACTACTAAGGCTTTTAGAAAAATAACAGATCCAAAATGGATGCAGCGCCAGGGGACCTGGGTGGTTCAGTTAGTTAGGCATCTGCTTTTGGCTCAGGTCATGATCCCGGGGTCCTGGGATGGAGCCCGCGGGTCAGGCTTCCTGCTCAACAGACAGCCTGCTTCTCCCTCTCCTTCTGCCCCTCTCCCTGTTGTCCTCTCTCTCTATATTTTAAATAAATAAATGAAATCATTCCAGAATGTATGCAGTGCCAAACAGACCCTGATGCTTCATAAAGCAAGCAGGTAAGAAAGTTTTCAAACTCAAGGAACTTTTGAGGGAGTTCATTTTGGGGAAACACTAGTGGGAGAATGGTCCACCAACCTCTGGAGACAGTGGCTTTACTCAGCACTCAGATGGGGGTCCAGAGGGAAGATAGATGGAAGTATCTTTGGAAGGGCCAGATAGGAATTGTCTCATAAGAATGTACAACCAGAAACAACTTTGTACGCCTATCTATAAACTTGCTATTCTCCATATGTGTGAACAATTTTGTACTACTGGAGACCTGAAAATTGGCATACAAGAGTCTATGTACTTTAAAAAAATTTTGAACACCCCCAAAACGCCCAAACTAATAGGTGTATCTGGGTGGCCCAGTTGGTTAAGGGATTCTTGATTTCAGCTCAGGCCAAGATCTCAGTGTTGTGAGATCAAGCCCCACCTCAGGCTGGGTGTGAAGCCTGCTTAAGATTCTCTCTCTCTCTCTCTCTCTCCATCTGTCCCTTCCTCTGCATACTCTCCTCCTGCTCTCATTCTCTCTCTCTCTGTCTCTCTCTGTCTCTCTCTCTCTCTCTCCCCCTCTCTCTCTCTCTCTCTCCCCCCCTCCCTCTCTCCCCCTCTCTCTCTCTGGAAAATAAAATGTAAACAATCTGATATTATGAGCTTTTCTGAAATGGAGTCTAGGAAAAGAAGTAAGGGATTAGTGGTAGGGAATAGGAATCACAATTTCTAAAGGAAAAAAACAAAACCAAACCTGATTCCTTACGCCGGGTGGCAGACAGTGGGGATGAAGTGGATCTTTAACCAAGCTGAGTCTAAATTGACTGGGAGGCATTTATTTGGAGCTCTCCTTTGGCAATGTTTTATCACAGTATGATTTCTATTCTTGGCCACGAAAAGAACGGAGGGAGGTGTAATGGAATTGGCTCAGTTTGAGCTCTGACAAGACAGCCACAATAATAGAAGACATCTTTTCCCTATAACTTTGAAAAACATGAAAGAAGATATTGGCTCTGAGTATGTCTGATAGTCTACCTTTATTTCCTGTCAACAGAAATAACTCTGATTTATATTTGGTCATTGCATTCACACGCTCACATACAACTCATACTGAAAGAGCACAGAGACATAATATACAGAGCCGTGATGTCTGTCTACCCAGCATAACTTTCTGGTCCAAAGGAGACCTCAGGGGCCGGGAAGGACACTTCAGTATTCTCACTCTTCTGACACTCTATCCCCCTGTGCATCCTTCCAGGGAGGTATATCACACCGCATCAGATGAGCTACGTGTTGGCTTTGATCTCAGAGCCCTTCACCTACACTCTCTGTGGTCTGGAAGGTTGGTTGGCCGGTATCCAATAACTGTAGTGGGATGCTGAAGGCTGAGGGACTGATCTATCCTGGCAGCTGGCACATTGTTTTATTCTACTAATATTTGGGCACATCGGAGGAGTGAGAGGATTTTTAAAATTCCATTTCCTTCTCAAAATTGATCGATGGTGCAAGCAGTGGAAATTGAGTGAATATGCCTTTTCAGTTAACGTCATCTCATGTCATCTGGTTTTAAATTCAGAAGCATTCTTTCTGTTGCTCTGTTATTAGACTACGTAATTCATTGGATTTAAGATGCCATCAATCATAACGTGTACCATTATTTTATGTACCACTAAGAAAAAAACTGCTGTCAATAAAAATAAACCTAATAATTCCTTACATTTAAATTTGTGTATTTTGCCCCTATTAAAAAGATTCTTTAATACTTCTTTAGATAGATTTTTATTATGTATTATACTTATACAGGCATAAAGAAGGAAAACACATGTAAAATAACTTAAGGTTCTCCTAAAACTTCTGTACAGAGTCCAACTCTTCCAGATCCCGCTGGAGACAGAATCATCAATGTCTATGTTGTACACAATGCAGTGTTTTGTCCCAAAATACAACACTGCAGCACAATGACAACTACATCATGACCATCACCTGGCTGACAGTGAGTTTAAGTGGCACAATTATAAGTTGCTATGACTAGCTAGAAGCCAGGAACTTGAGGCACATTCTGATTTTAGAGGTGTTAAAATGTGTGTGGGTGGTGGTGGTGGTGGTGGTGGTGGTGGGAGGGAAGGTACATCTTACAATGAAAGAAATATGGTGTGTTTTGGTATCAAAGCAAAGTACAAGATTCAAATATTTCTATCTCTATTTCATGGGTTCAACATCAACCTCAGGAAAGTATGTGAAGTTTAAAATCACCCACATCTTAATTACTGTCTCGGTGTAACCAATTAATAGGATCCTAAGTGAGGATACTTATTTTGCTTTTAGAAAGACTCTGGAAGCTTTCTTCTTGAAAGATGTGGCTATTGGCAAGCTGAGAGGAAATTTCATATAGTTCCTGAGAAAAGTGCCTGCCAATATTTCCTACTCCTTCACTTAAAAAAAAAAAACTCCACAATTTGTAATATAAAATGACATATTTATGCCTATTGGCAAAGTTATTTGGTGGAAAAGAAAAAAGAATAGTAACAATCTTTTTTGTCTTTTGTACCTAAGCTTACAACAAAGTAGATGACATGTACTTTTCTAATATTCGTGTCAAGATCTTTCCTTAGGGGTGTCTGGGTGGCACCGTTGGTTAAGGGCTAATGCTTGGATTCCGCTGGGATCTTGATCTCAGGGGGAGGAGCTCAAGCCCCGCACCAGGCTCTGTGCTCCACAGGGAGTCAGCTTGAGAGTCTCTCTCCCTCTCCCTGCGCCTCCCACTGTGCTCTCTCTCTCTCTCTCTCTCTCAAATAAATAAATTAATTAATTTAAAAAATTTTTAAAATATTTTATTTATTTATTCATGAGAGACAGGCAGAGGGAGAAGCAGGCGCCATGCAAGGAGCCCGATGCGGGACCCGATCCCCAGTCTCCAGGATCACGCCCTGGGCGGAAGGTGGCGCTAAACCACTGAGTCACCAGGACTGCCCAATAAATAAATATTTTAAAAAATAATTTTTCCTTTATGACATAGCTCTAAAGTAAACACAGATGTTTTAAGAGACAAAAATTTAAATCAGTAGTAACCACTACAATTAGACTTGAAGACAATATTCTATATTATTTGAATAAAAGTTAAACATGCCAATTTCTTCTTCAGTAGATTAGTTGGGATGTATTAAAACTCATGGAGTTATTATGCAGTTTAAGAGCATTTGTATTTTATTTAATCTCGGGAACTTTAATTTTTGGAACTAATATTTCACATGAGCATGCACATCGCATAAAGGCAGACTTTTTTCCCCTTCCCACTTGGGTTAGGTCCAGAGGTAAAGTGTTGGTAATTCTATGTCCGTCCAGCGGAGGGCAGTAGTGCACACCTTTAGAAGCGGGATTCCCATTTCGGATTGGACAGGCGTCCACCTGAGAAACCGTACACCGCGTTCTGTGTCCCAGGAGTCAGGCTCTGATCACAGTCCTTGGCAGGGTCAGCAGGGCCAAGATGAATGGAAGGCAGCATAGTTGAAACCTCGTCTTCACAGTTCTATAAAATGTGTCCCAGCCCTGGGGGGTGCGACACAGGAAAAATGTGAAGCTTTATGACAGGCAAAGGGTCTGGGACCCGAGCCCCACTGCCTGGCTGACGAGTTCACCTTTGGCAACAGATTCGAGAAAATGTGTTTAAAATGAGACTCATAAAATAAATAAATAAAATAAAATAATAAAATAAAATAAGACTCATTCCCCTCCCATGATATCTGCATTAAATTAGATTAGGTTAGATTGCATTTCCTCCTGTTTTTTTCTGCTCTGATGAAAGACAGTGAGGAGAAGATGTGGAGATTTGAGTCCTGGAGGGGCATCTTCTAATCCCCTCCTAGCACTGCGCAGAGCTTTGCATCCTTCATACAGCATTTGGATCAACTGAGAATGTCAGAGCCCTCAGGATTCCCAGGGACTGACCAGCAGGGGTGCCTCTGTTCCTTGGAACTTTCCATTAAAACACAGTGCTTTGGGCAGTCGTCCACCTAGTGTCATTTTTATGATTCAACTTAAAGAAAATATTACATTGTGAAAATTTTTCCCAAGTTCCTTAATGAGGTAACAAATGCTGAAGAATAACATGTCCTAATACTTGAGTCTATAGAAGCATGGGACACAATAGAGTCTAACGGCATCGTGCAAGTACAGTCTTAGAACCCTGGCCACGGATTTCCATCAGCACAGGGTAAATCCCCCAGGATGTTATTAGTTTCCATTACGTGCACAATTTCGGAAGCAACAGCAAAATGGACACCAGGGTATCCAACCTCCAAGTTTAAGAAAAACAAAATTACCAGTACCTTAGATCCCCCTGTTTGCCTCTCTCTGCTTTCATTTGCTTCCTTCTCTCTTATGGGCAACCACTCTCTTGGATGATAATCTTTTTTTTTTTTTTTTCATGCTTTTCCTCATTGTCTGAATCTCTTTCTTTTCTGTCCCAGTGATCTAGTTGTCTGTCACTGCACTGCAATCACTCTGTGCAAATTCCTGAAGCTTTATTGTTAAGTCTTCCTCTCCAGTAAGTTAAGCAGTATTGTCCCCTCTCCCTCCTAATTTCCCCTTACCACTGTTCTTCATTTCCAGGGATTTCTTGACTAGTCTTGTTTCTTCATAAGATTAGTTTTAATATTCATAGCTAATCATTATTAATAAAAAACTAAAATAAAAATAGAGGATGAGGCCTTGAGTTCCTTAGTAGATAGCCTCTCAGCCTGATGCACTGACTGACTCACCATTACTATCTGAGCTGCCTGAGGCTAGTTACCTAACCTCTCTGAGCCTCCACTCCCTCATCCAGGACATGCAGATGATGATAGTGTCTATTATCATAGATAGTGTCTATTTCATAGGATCCTGTCCCTGTAGACTTTGAGTAGCTAAGGGAGCTTCTGAAGTCACACCGACCAGAGCTCGCTAGACTCATGGCTGTCTCACACCAAACTGTGTAACCTTGAACTAGTTTATTTTAGCAAAACTCTTGTCTCTACATTTGCAAAAATGAGGGTAATTGGGGTGGCTGTAAAGATTGAACGAGAAAACCCGGTGACATTACTTAGTGGGTTGTCTGGTACGCTGTAAGTACTTCACAATCTCATTTAAGTGTTTTAACTAGACATAATTTTAAGAGTGAATTGAGCCTAATGCTAAAACCTCTTTCTACCCTCACTTCTGAGCATCTACAAAATCACTTGCCTGGGAATCCCCAGAGGAGAATCCTGATAGCAGAGGAGTTTGTAAAACCATCTCTTGTGCTCTTGCAGCCTTTCTTTGTTTTCATTGGTTTGAGATATGGGGTGCTGAGGAGGAGAAACTGTTCCTGATTCAGGGCCAAACTCGCCTTCCTAGGCCCTTCCTCTAGTTCCATGGCCTGCTCTGTCAGCTTCGGGCTGACAATGCAAAGCTGTCCCTTAACTTGTTTTCCAGAATCAGAGGAAAGTTTATAATAACAAGATTTTATAGCTGCTGCCCAGTAACATATATTACTTTAAAAAAATAAAAATACCTTTCCCTTATCATGCATTATTCTTTTACATGTACAATTTTCCTGACGTATTGAAGTAATATTCCATGGTTTGCTATGACTTGGAAGTTTATGGCCCTTCTGTGGCAGATCAGACTAAACATAATTCATTCATAGCTACTTAGTGCTCAGGGAAATAAACCCCTGAACTTAAATAACTATGGTGTGACCTCTGTAAAATATTATTTATGGTTTTAAAACTACTATTATGTAGATATCAAGATGTGCCAAATGTTATAAACCAAACATGAGCTGGCAAATGGGACAACTACAATTCCACTTATTTTTGCTTTCCCTTCTGGATATTTCTCTACAAATGCTATTTTCATTTAAATGGGTTCTGGGGTAATTACCTGGCAGAGGAAAGCAATGTTCATTTACAGTATAGACGTTCACCTCCATAAAGAAGCCCTACAAAAATGTAAACATTCCATTAACTTACTCAGTTTAATAGGAAAGACATTGATTACCTTTGAGTATCAAGTAACTGTCCTCACTATCAATGGACTAAGGTAACCCATCCGCTGTGCATTTTTGCAAATAAGTTTATAGAGGAAGACCTGCTTGCACATTTACGTCACCCAGACGGGAACTCTAAGCTTAGCATGTTTGTGTTGTTAGGAATTTATGTGCCTTCCCAGCACTCCTTCCTTTACATTTTCAGATGTTAGAGTGTCGCATCCACATTTCATTTGTTTCCTTGATTATTTTGAGGCATATTTGAGGAATATTCCTCAACTATATTATAGGAAATCATATGTTCAGTGGTAGCAAAGGAATGGAGTCATTGGTTTCCTCATCATCCTTCAACAAATATTTGAAGACCCACCATGTGCTCGTTACTCAACTTGGCACTGGCAATAATAAAGATAAGTGAGGGAAAAAAAGTCTCAGCCATCAAAAAACGAACTGTCTTGATATGGAGAAAGATAAGCAAATAAGCAATCTTTAGGCAACACAGTAAGTACTCTGAGAGACGAATAAGCACTGAGGCAAGACTAGGTTGGGAGCAAAGAGTACTTGCAGAGGACTTCACAGAGGACAGAGGCACAGCTTGGTCTTGAGGACGAATGAGGAGGTTTGGGTGGTCAGGTGGAGAAGCAAGACCAGCACGGGCAAAGATGTAAGATGTAAGAATGTTAGGTTCAGGCCTCTTAGATTCATTCATTCAATACGGCTGGAATTTGGTGGGCCCTTGAGGCAAAGGGGGTACAGATTTAGAACGAGGCCAACCTGTAGGCTGTGCACAGATGTGAGGGATTTTAAACCAAGGGGAACGGGATGGGATTTATGTGTTGGTTGGCTTGTTGTGGCTGGGATGTGGAGGATAAACCACCGCCCAGTTAGTAGGCTCCTCTAACTGTCAGATGAGAAATAATAAAAACCTGGGCCAGAGCAGTGACAGAGATACCTGACTCAGTGTACACTTGGGATAATAGAAGCAACAGGATCTGATAACTGTTTGGATGTAAAAGGAAATAGGGAGGAGTCAAGGAATCAGTTCAGATTTTAGGTTTGAGTGATTGAGAGAGATAGAGGGGTCATTTTTGCCCACCAGGACCATTTTTGGAAGAATGCACTTGGAGAAGAGGCCAGTGAATTAGCACTGGCCACAAGCAGCTTATGCTACCTATAGGATATTTAGGTGTGTCCCCTAGGCCCTTGGAAATGTGAGTTTGGATGGAAGGCAGGGTTCAATGCCATCTATGTATGTGAGACTCAGTAGTGTTTTTAAAGATTTTGGAAAGTGAACATATGAGTTAATTTGTCCCTTTAGGTAAAACTTGAGAATACCATAATGCAATTATTGGCAAATTATGTTAATGTAACATAAGTCTTACTTCCTAAAACCTTTTGGGAAAAGAGTAAAAAGTATTTTACATTCGACCATGATGAATAGGCAGCGTTGCCTCTCCCATTTTGGATTCTTTAATGCAAGTGGTAACTGACATTTACCTATTAAAATCAAAACAAGAATTAAGTCTTCCTTGGAAAATACTTAAGTGGTCCATTTCAATGACTATCATTACCATATCCAGAACTTATGCTTTTGTTTTAGAACACTAGTTAAAGAGAGCTCTGAGGGAAAAAAAAAAAGAGCAAAATAGAAAGGAATATGAGAAAGGAATATATTTCTTCCTCGTCAGTGTTGATGACTTTCTAAAAGCTCATGCATGTTGATGGGTAAGATTAATGAGACCACATAGTGTTAAGCACCTTGGACTTTCAGAACAAAGGCCTTTTAGGAGAACAAAGTATCATTATTAATGACACATCATTTACAGTTTTCATCAGTAATGTAAAGTTTCAGCCACTCTAATGGGAACTTAGTTAAGAGCTCACTGTGAAGGGCAAGGCTATTAGCAAAGGTTCTTGACAGTAATACTTTTCGCTTCTAAGGAAAAAGATAAATCACACTCAAACTGATCAAAAAGACAAGCTGAGGGGTTCAGAAGGAGGTGAGCCACTGCTTACTGAATTTCTCAAAGGCCTTGACACCCATGAGCCTGCTGGTAAGCTCTGCCCTCTGGGATGGGCTCCCTTTGCCGCCAGCCCCTTCCCTGTCTTCTGGACACCTTGCTGGTTCAGAAAAATGTCTCGTGCTCTAAGCCTTGTCTTTCCCTCTTATTCCCTCTCTTTTATCTCTAAGTCTGCAAATAGTCTCTGCTGGGTTTCATCACCTCCAACGTTTTTCTCTGTCCTATGATGAGCTGGTCAGCCAAGTACATGACATAAGGAATGCAGCGTGCTGTACTGACTTAATCTACATGGTGGGAATCATAGCGCCAGGTGGCAAACCAGGAGGGAGGGAAGTGTTTTTCTTGAATACATGTTGTTAGTCTTATCGGGGCAATGATTCGCAATGGCTGTATACATATAGTCAATGCTATTAGCAATTTTTGCAAATTCTTTGCACAAAGGGCTGTTCTCATTTGTAAGATCTCTTCACGAAGGAAGGTAGTGTATTTTTCAGTGAGATTCATGAAGGCCTTCTTAATGAAATTTTAAAAACTACTCTGCTTAATTCTTAGGAAAAAATTGAAGTTTTAAAATCTGTCATCTAAAATCAGTCAGCTATGTTTTAGCTATGGAGGAAAAAAATCTGGGATGCAAAGGAAAAGAAGTGCCTGAAAAAATAAGAGAGAACTTACGATCATTATAGTCAGTGATGACTTAAAACCAACAGCATATAAGGAATTGATTACATTGCAGCTTTACCAATAACTTTGAGAACTTGCTCAAGGTTGTTGAGATCTTCAATGACAGGAAAAGAGCAACAGATTTAAAGTGCGGCAGAAAGAGTTGTGGTTATACATTGTGAAGGTAACATGTTTGCTACTAACAGAAATCCCAGATTATTATTCTGCCTCTGATTTTTAATGATCGCAGTTGGCAAATTGTTTGTTTAGTTGATTTGATCCTGAAGATACCTGGAGTCTTTCCTGTTATGTTATTGTTTTGGGAATCCCCACCGACCACATTTGTTTCTCTTTTGTTTGTGGTTTAGTTAACAAGGTAGATCAAAGCACATTTCCAGTCTAGTTGTTGAGGTTCAATCGCTTCTGTCTCATTCCAGAAGACACAGTTCTAGCTAGGGGCATTCACTAGACAACATGAAATTTTAAGCCCAACCGGAATCCTGAGATACCAAACAAAATGCTACAGCGTAGGGATCACAGGAAAATGCTTCATATTTTTGTTTGTAAAGTTTTTGAGGCTTTGTAGTCCAAAATACCCAACAAATAATTGCAATTTAGAATTTGAGTAAAATGCAGAAATGGTGAAGACTGCTACAATAACATTCTTTAATAAATTTTCAGTTTTTTTAATTGACTGCATTTTACCAAATTCAAGTAATAGTTGAAGATTATCTAATTCATATTACTGTTTATGTTCATGTAAGTTCAAATTCTGTCTTAGGAAGTTAACAGTGAAAGACTGAGTTCACTGTGAGCCTTATTTTGAAAGATATTTTCATCCTGTAATAAAAACCTGCTAATAACAAATAAACAAAGTGGTTGGTACCGTTTGTGACTTTAAGAGCATAGTTCAAAAGAATTAAGCAAACATGATAACAAAGGTAAGACAAACATAACCTTTATTCTCTTTGAGAAGCCCAGAGAACAGGGCCTGGAACCACATTCATTGATTGAATCAGAATACCTTAAATTTTGTAGTCTCGTTAAAAATTTTATAGCAATGGACTAAATATTGTAAAAAGGATAGCAAAATACATGGTTGTTCTCAGCCACACAGTAAAAAGTAGTAAATTCTCTTATTGAACGTAAAGACAGCTAGGCTAGTAAGCTACTTGATCAAACATTCATAATAAATAAAAATTATCCACATACACATAACGATCAGATTTTCATAGCCTAAAATCACAATATACAATCTGACAATGAAATTGTGTTGCACTCAGAAAGTGAGAAGCCAGTACACCAGAGTCACCAAAATATTTTTTGGTTTCTGTAAAATAGTGGGGCAGGGTATTAACTCACAATATCTTCAAAAGGTCTGAGACAGGTCACTGATCGTGCATGCTGTTCATCAATTATTAATTTTCAAAAACTAGAATAGAGTACAATAACATTAATGTAAATTATTCAATGCCATTCGATATTCTTTGGCTACTAAAAAAAAAAATACCTCAATGTCTTGTACTACGGTACAGGCATGAGCAAAATCAGCAGTAACTGGAAAACAGTTGTAAAAGAGAGCAGATACTGGGCGGTTCCAACAGAATACCAGGTAATTGTTTACTTTCAGGAAATAAAACTGGTTAAGATAATATTTCCAAGGGTTTTTGTTTTGCTTTGCCATAAAAAGGAGGTGATTTTTTAAAAACCTAGAAATTTTAGAAATAAGTCAGAGAAAGACAAATATCATATGATCTCACTCATATGTGGAATTTAAGAAACAAAACAGAGGATCATAGGGGAAGGCAGGGAAAAGTAAAACAAGACGAAATCAGAGAGGTAGCCAACCATAAGAGATACTCTTAATCATAAGAAAAAAACTGAGGATTGCTGGAGGGGAAGTGAGCGGGGAGATGGGGTAACTGGGTGATGGACATTTAGGGAGGGCACTTGATGGAATGAGCACTGGGTGTTAGATGCAACCCATGAATCACTAAATTCTACCTCTGAAACTAATTTAAAAAAATCTATTGCTTAGAATAACTTTACATACAATGGGGTAATTTTAGGGTAGTCAGACTATAAGATTATCTTTAAGTTTAAAACAATTCTTAAGATTCTAGATAACATACGACTATATTCCTTAGCATTTGTTAGCATCCTTCGTTTGAGAACACAGATTTAAAAAAAAGTTTTCTTAGACTCTAGGGCAATTGTATGCATAAAGGAAAACTTTTTTCTCTAAGCATAAAAAATAATTTAGATGACAAGGAGGGCTGAGTCAGTAGTCAGGAGACACAAAGACTTTAGGGAAATCATTTTCCCTCGAAGACCCCTTCCATTTATCTAATTATCAAGTTAAAACCCTGACTCCAAGCTGTGCAAAGTGATTTGGCATTTTCAAGTTTCTATACCGTACTTGGCAAACTGTTTTGGGTTGGTTTTTTTTTTTTTTTCCACTTTAACCCTCCAATATTAAATACATTGATACAAACCCTGTCCTGCAGATCCGTATGCCAGATTTCTAGAGATAGCAAGTTTTGTCCCCACTCATTCCACAAATGATGGAGAGCTTTCTAGGTTGCAGGCAGGATGTTGGACAAAACTTGCAACATTGTATCACTGCCCCTGGGAACAAATCGCTACCTGAAAAGCGGGATGCATGTCACTGTTTCAGGCCCAATCTCAGACACAGGAAGAAAACATCCAGTGTTGTACTTGCTCCCTCCCTGGTTCAGGACAGTGATTCCCGAATTGGAGGGAATACAGGAGGAATCTCCAGACAGGCTTGTTAAAACACAGCTTCGGGGAGGTGGGGGGGGGGGGGGGGTCTCTCACTCCAGCCTTGTCTTGTGGGAATCTGTGTCCAATTATTGGAGTCTTACAAGCCCACTTACAATCTTGTGACTTAAAACTCACCAAATATATTCTCTCCCACCCCTCCGCACCTCGGCAAGTTATTTGTGGGCTTCACTCTCTCCCCGACATCCCCTCCCCCACCCCCGCCCCCTCAAGAAAAGCACTGTGTTGTAGTGATAAGAGTGAAGAGTCAGAATCAGGAGCCAATGAAGGGCGGCGTGACCTTGCGTGGGTTATTTAAGGTCTCTGGGTCTCAGGCTCTTCATCAGGAAAGAGGTGAACAGGAATCTCTACCGTCCCTTCCACGCCCCAAAGCCGCGGGCTCTCGGAGCCCAAGGTCAACTGGAGAGACCGTGAAGGTGGGGAGGATGGGTAACGGCGGTCTCGTGTAATTCCTCCCTCGGGCCCCCGCATCACAACGGGAGGAGAAGTGAGGCGAGGCTGGAATTGGGGTTTGGAATTGGAGTCGACGTGGGTTAGCCCGAGAAGCTTGCAGGGGACTTCCGGCAGGTCGCAGGGAGGGCGCCGCGAGTCACTCCTCATCCTCGTCCTCGTCGTTCTGGTCCTGGTAGCGAATGTAGACGACCAGCATGACAAAGCCCACGAGGATGCAGAGGGAGCCGACGGCCAGGTAGGCGATGCCCAGGAACGGGTTCTTGCCCCCCATCCACGAGATGTTGCTGAGGACCACGAGCTTGCGGCCGCCGAAGGCGCGCACCGGGTAGTTGTAGGTGATGTTGACCGCGTAGGAGCCGCGCGGCAGCCCCGCCGAGTAGTTGCCCTGGCGGATGCGCGCGTACAGCTTGCGGAACGTGGGCAGCGCCGCCGTGCGCATCCACACCACGAAGTCCTGGTTGACGAAGCCGGTGTTGTTCGGGTCCGGGCTCAGCGCGTACACCGGCCTGGGCCAGTTGGGCGGCGGCGCGGTGCCGTGGAAGGCCAGCGCCAGGCTGCCGTTCACCGGCGGCGGGTTGCGGAACTTGACGTGGCAGTCGGTCCACCAGGCGATGCCGGTGCGGTCGAGCGGCACCTCGACGTACGGGCCGCCGGCGCGGCGCTGGTGCCACAGCGAGAAGGAGTCGTTGAAGAGGCTGTTGGCGATGGCGCCGCACGGCGCGATGGGCAGGCCGGAGGCGCGGCGCTGGTAGGGGGCGCACTCGTTGGCCGGGTGGCGCAGCGCGCTCGGCAGCCCGCTCAGCTGCGCGTCGTCGCGGGACACGCTGTAGCGCCGGTTGTTCTGGTAGAAGTTGGTGAGCTCGTAGTAGAGGTACACGGGCCCCGGGAAGAGCTCCGGCAGCGAGAAGTGCCAGGCGCACCAGCAGGGCGGCGGCGGCGCGCGGCCCCGGTCGGCCAGGGCGCACGCCGAGCAGCCGCCGGGGCCCGCGGTGCCCGTGTAGTCGTACTCGAGTTCCTTGATGCCGTTGGAGGAGTAGAAGAGGCCCAGGCCCAGGCCGATGAAGGCCAGGCCGGCGCAGAAGAAGAGCGGCAGCGCGATGCTGGCCGACAGCAGCGGCTGCCAGGCGGGGAGGCGCTGCTGCGTGAACGCGGTGTTGTCGGGCTGGTGGGCGCCCCGGGCCGCGGCGCTCCAGGTCATGGCGGCGGCGGCGGGGCGGCGGGACGGCGGGCGGGCGGGCGGCCTGGAGCTCGCAGTCGGCCAGGCGGGGGCGCCGCCCCTCCGCGCAGGGCGAGCGGGGGGCGGGGGGCTGCTCCGGGCTCGAGCTTCCGCCGGCGCAGGTGAGCTGGGGGGGGGGGGGGGGGCGGCCCCCGCACAGGTGAGTGCGAGTGGAGGTGACCCGCTGCCTCCGTTCCGCGTCGGCGCAGGTGCCCCGGGCCGGCCCCGCCCCCTGCTGGTCCTCGGCGGCCGCGCCCCGCCCCTCGAGAGGTGCGCGGGGCGGGCCCTGGTTCCTCACCTGGCGAGCCCGAGGCGCGCCTCTCCTCCCCGCCCGGGTGGGCCGGGCAGGCAGCTCCTCCTCCCCGCCGAGGTGGGTGGCGGCCCCACGCCGCCTCTGAGCGCTCACGCCTGGCTCAGGTACCACCTTCGCTTCCGCCTTCCGAGTGAGCGGAGGGCCGGGCCCGTCTTCCCTGAGCTCGGAGGAGCCGCAGCCTCCAGCGCAAAGTCCGCTGAGGGCTTGCGCCCTGGCTCCTGGACACTCGAAGATTTCAGGTTATTAACCCTCCTTTATCGGAGGAGGTGGGGGCCGGGGGGAGTGACTCTCCACCCTCTTGTCTTTGTAGGTTAACTTAAGGACCCCCTTTCCGTCATCTTTTAACCACAAATTGTAAGGCTGAGAGATTACCCTATGGTAAACCTGTTATTCAAGCCCTGCATCAAATTCTAGCATTTTTTTTTTTTTAAACGAAAGCAATTTTCCGGTCAGGGGTGACCATCTAGCTGCAAAGCTAAGAAAAGTGGACAGTTCTCTAAAAATAAAATGACTCTTTAAAAACACAATCGAAGACTACAAGCGGTTCAGAGCCTTGTTGGAAAAACCACGCAAGGGTAAAAATGCACTGGACTACCTGTGATTTCCTTTTCTTTTCAGATTCTTTGCCTGACTGGAGAAAGGCCTAATCCAGGGTCCCCCAAAGACCTACCTGCTATCCACAGTCGAGGACTTTGGGAATGTTTGGCCTAGGGAGGTCAACTACAAGGATTTATAAGACTTGCTGTAAAGAGAAAGAGAACCCAAATTAGCTCTGGAACATTGCTTGGGATTCTGGCTTTCATGTACAATATACATACGGAAGTATTGGGCCATTTCAGCTTTGTGCTAAATTCTCCCTGGGTATTGAGGAGTTCCTGCCTCTCATCCAGCTCATAAAATGCAAATAACTATTTTTTACATTACACTTTTGTACAATCTAGAACAATAAATATATTGCATTCAGTGGGTTGTTGGTCAGAACCCATTGAAAATTGCAAAGTTAACATTCTTGCAAAATTCAACAACAGGGTTTTTAAAAGCATCTCCCAAGTGTTCAGCCCTATGGTAAGTACTGTAGAAGACAGAAGAGAATTAGACCAAAAAGGACCCTTGACCTCAAGGTATTTGCAGTCTGACAGGGGATATATTACTTCCAACTAAGAGAGAATCAAAATAGCCAATGGACAGCATGTAGCTAAGTACCAAATTGTACTTCACAAGAATGATACTAAAAATTAAAGAGTGATATTATTTTAATAGTGAAAAATTCGGGATCCCTGGGTGGCTCAGCGGTTTAGTGCCTGCCTTCCGCCTAGAGCGTGATTCTGGAGTCCCGAGATCGAGTCCCACATCGGGCTCCCGGCGTTGAGCCTGCTTCTCCCTCTGCCTGTGTCTCTGCCTCTCACTCTCTCTGTGTCTCTCATGAATAAATAAATAAAATCTTTTTAAAAAATAGTGAAAATTTCATTATCTTATTAAATGGAATAATTGCTGATTGGAGGCTTTAGCTGTTGGAGATCACTTGAGGGAGAGCCAGATGACTTGACTTCCACTTCCCTCATGTCTAATCGTACCCCAAGGGAGGAAATTCCAACATTGTTAACAAGTTCCTATAGTCTGATCCAGTCTCCACTACACCTTTTCTTCAGTAAGATAAAAGAACAGTTTTCTGTATTATTATGGTTGTGTTCCATCTCCACTTCCATCATCAAATCATCAGTCAGCTTGACAGTACACAAAACTAGTCTCTGGGAAGAAATTCAGTCCTCAAAACTTAATCTAGCAGATTTTAAGTCTAACAATTGCCAAGCCACCACTCCCCTAAAAGCGCCAGCCCCCCCTGCCGCACTGAGAGCCTTTCCAGCTCTACCTTCCCTGAATGGAAGGCAACAGTGTATTCATTCTGATAATTAAGGTAACACCAGAGGGTCCCAAAAAGTCCGGAAAAGAGAATATTTCAAGACAGGGAATGGTCAACAATGGTGAAATGCAGTTGAGGGTTCAAGTGAGATAAGAAATGAAAAGGAGTCACTGCATTTGACTTCTGTGGGGACAGTTTAGGTGTTGGAGTGGGAGGAGTCAGACTGTACCAGGTGAGGGAAAGGGGAAGTGGAGACAGGGTAGAACTATTCTTTAGAAATGTGGAGGTGGGGAGGAAGAAGAAAGGCAAGTGGTGGTCGTTTAGAAGAGTATGTATTTCAAAGGAAGGGCTTCTCTAGAGATGATAGACTAGTGTTTATTCTGAGGGGAAAAGATAATAGTTCAGGCAAAGTTACAGATGGGTGATACTGGATGGTATAAAGGCAGGAGCAGGCAGTGGGTCTAGAGAACAGGAGCAGGGTCACCTCCCCTCAGAAACTGGATGACATGGAGTGAGGATGGATGCAGAATGCAACTGGTCTTTGGGCTCAGCTCAAGGGAAGATAGTTTTGATTTAATAGTTTCTTCTGTGTGCCAAAATGCAAGGTCATCTCCAAAGGAAAGAGTGAGAGGAGGGGGAGAGGGAACTGCCCAGGGACACATGAAAGGATGCTGAGTGGCTTTGTCTAGGGCAGTCCCACCATCCGGAGAGAGAAGGCAAATGATTGAACATTGAACATGACCAGTGGATGGAGGTCTTCAGGGCAGGTGAATTGGAAAGATAAAGGTTCAAGATAGTGCTGTTCTTGGGGCAGGGGTGGCTAAGGCGATATACCTTAGTATGTAAGCTGAATGGCAAAGAAAATGAAACCAAGCTGATGGATCAAAAAACATAGAGACCAGGGACTGGTAGTCCTAATGATGTTAATGAGCAGGTGGCACGGAAGCTGGGAGGGAAAAAGTGCTGGTATAAGATGGGACATTAAAGATTTTGGAGGTGGAGCCATGCTGAGATCCAGGTATATATTCTATTTCCTCCATCAGCTTGTAAGTTCTGAGAGGTCAAGGATTGAGAGACATCATTATATCCCTCAGAATACATTGTATAATGAGGGTTCTGAGCTTGTGTCTTTCATTTGATTAAACATGTTGTCATGGAGCATTAAAGGACACTTGGATCATGTCACCTCTTCTCAGTACCAGTTAAGTGAAAAAATGAGCTCATTTTAAATAGTTCTTTACTTATTATGAAGAGAACTCAAAGTGAAAGAAAAAAGGCAGTCTAAATCACAATACTCTCAAAATTACCTCATTTCCCCCTTTTGTCTTCCAGATTTTAGCCATATAAATATTTTCTGATTAGTGGAATAATATAAAAATATAATTATTATCATTCTACTTATTAAGTTACCTCCTTTTGGATTAAGGAATAAAATATTTTCCATGTTTCTTTGTGGTCTTCATAAATTTTTAAATGGTCCCCAAATCCATGGATCTACCACATTTAACTACTCTTCTATTGTTGGGCATGTAGATTATTTTCAGTTTTTCAGTATTCCAAAGATTATGGTAGTGGATATCTTTCTGCCTATAACCTTTCCTTTTCAGCCATAAATTTCTAAAAGTAGGAAAGGGGCTTTCTTTAAAATACATACTGCTAAAATCTCTGACACTGCCACAGTAATGTGAAATTTGTTATGTTCACCAAACTTTGCCAACAAAATCAACTGCTAACCACAGAATATATTTAGTCTATGCTCATAGGCTACCAACTACTAGGAAAAGCAGTATACAATAGGGCAAACAAGCTGCTTGATGTTTTGTTTTTGTTTTTGTTTTTGCTGCTTCATGTTAAGGAAGTCCAAGTTCTACTCCAGTTCCTCGGGAATAACTGACCTTGGTCAGATTGTTTAACTACCCTGGTCTCCTGATTGCTTACCTGTATGAGTATGTTTGCCAGAATTATAGTGAATATCTCTTTCAATGGAAAGATTTCTCTTCCTGGTCATCTCAAGAGGTGTCTTTTATACCAACTATAGTTTTATAGTTAGCTTTTATTGAGAATCTGTGGGCCACTCTGTAAGTGCTTTATATACATTATCTTGTCTAATTCACACCACAAACCTAGGTGGGAAGTACTGTTCTTTAAACCCATTGAGCTGATGCACAACTAAGATTTAGGCTAAGGAAATGGAGGCGGCTGACCAAATTCTCGTGGAAGTAAATGGGAGGTCAGGAAGTCAAAGGCCAGCTTAATTCTAGCGTCATCCATTTCTCAACCACTATGCTATAATGTCTGGGCATACTTCCTCTTAGAAGAACCCAACATAGTTTAACATTGAACCAGTTTTTAGTACTGTAGATCTTATACCCCAGAACATATGAGTTGTCTTATTTTGTTTAATAAAAGCTTTTGTTTTCAAACCATCCTTTGTTTCGCATGCCTATTTCTCCTACTAAAGTTAAAGTAACCTCACTTGTCCATTCAGTTTTTGCGCTTACTTCATGTAATTAATTCATGACTATATATCTTACCACAATGGAGCCAAGATTTTTAATTGGTGTTCCCTTACATAAGTTTATGCTACCCAGGATTGTTGCCTATTACTCTGCCCATGGGGCAGCTTTTATTTGAAAGGAATCAAATTAAATTGCTTCATAAAATTACAGCATATGTTCAGAAAAGTTTTAAAAAATTCACTGTGCCTGGACTTCATTTTTCATTAAAAACTGTATTCAGCAGACTTCCTGTTTCAAAAATTATGAGTTGGTACCCCCTAGTGGAAGAGGCACAGCAGCTAAGGTTAACTACTATTAAAAGCACTGGAAGTACAGCTCCTTGCTGCTGTGTGTTGGTTCTCTTTTGCACTCACTTATTAAATTTTTTTTTAATATTTTATCCATTTATTCATGAGAGACAGAGAGAGGCAGAGCCACAGGCAGAGGGAGAAGCAGGCTTCCTGCAGGGAGTCTGATGCAGGACTTGATCCCAGGACCCCAGGATCATGACCCAAACCAAAGGCAGATGCTCAACCACCGAGCCACCCAGGCATCCCTTGTCGCTAACTTATTGAGAAACAGTGGAGGTTAGTTGTGAGCAGAGCTGTAGGGAGCAGTATGGGGTGGGAAATGGGAATGAGATGACACTAGGTCTTAAGCAGCATTGACTTTAAGCATGGGATGGCCATGGTAAAAGATGGTGGATAAACCAGCCAGGATGGGATTGAACTTGACTTGTGTGCTTGGTGAGTAAGAGGAGAAAGACCCAAAATTTGCAGAGCACAAGATGGGTGACAGAATTGAGACAGAGTGGTAGGAAGAGCTCTGGAACTAGAGGAGTTAAATCAAAACTGGAATCGAACTATCCAGTATGAAAGATGAAAGGGGGGTATATCCCAGGGTGAGGACTGAAGGAAGGAGGAGGCACCAAAGCAGAGCAGTGTCTGTGGAACCAGCAAATCTGTTGAGGTGGCTAGAGGCCACCCTTTTCTGCCATCCCCCTGTCCCTGAGGGGGTGAAACTCACTGGTTTCAGGATGGCCTTACTGAGGACTAGAATATACGTACTGGCTTTCCCTTACACACCGTGACAATATCTATTTGAAACTTTAGGAATCCCTCACTTATGCATCAGGAATCAATAGCTAAGCACTTAAAATTTGTCAAAGAGTTACCAGATTGTGAAATGAAATAAAGTAGATGCCTGTTGCCACGAGAGGGCAAAGCCATGTGTCCTAATGTCCATAAGCCAGGGAGGGAGGGCTGACAGTTTAGGAAAACTGGCGATGCCTAAGGGAAAGATGTTTTTAGATGCTCTTCCCTGTTGGATAGCATCAATAAACTGAATGAACATACTTTGAATTCCCTTATCCAGCTCACTGATTCAAATGTTTAAATACTTTGGCCCAGCATCCTGGGAACCTGTACTTGTCATGTGTGCTGATCAATATTGACTTGTTAATATTCAATCTGGAAAGTGTATATCCTTGGAGGGTCACAGGGGCCCCTGGCCTTTCTCTCTAAATAGGAAATCTGAATTTGTATTGGTTGTGTTTTAAAGTTTTAGTTTTCTTTCTGTAGGAAAAGTATTGTGAGGATGGCTGCATTGTGTCAAATTCTAAACCAAAGTTTGAGACTTTAAAGGGACCAGGATCCTAGATGACACCTTATTCAGTGGTTTCCAAATTGGCCTAGTAGGTAAATCACTGGGGGAGGGGGCAGTGTTAAAAATACACATTCCATCTGCCTTTTGCCACTAAATCACAATCTCCAGGGGCTGGTGCCCAGAAAGCTTACTCAGAGCAACCTGATGATCACCTATCTTGGGGAGCCACTAATCTATTCTGGCCTCATAATCCATCTGGGGAATTCTCTTTGATCTTAGTAAGGATTTCTGTGATGCAAGGAACAGAAACCCAAGCCAGCTTTGGGGAGGCTATTGTTCAGAGATGAGGAATCTCGCACAAGGAAGGAACTGAAGGAAATAGATCTGGCTCTCACGTGAGTAGAAAATCATCAGGCAGGCAGTCCTTCTCTCTGCATTGTTTGTCACTGCTTCTCTCTGCACTTTAGCGGGCCACCTTCTTCAGCAAGTCTCTTAGTTTTGGTCCTCCATGTCTTGGGCTTTGCATGGCTTTGGGTTGCCACAACTCTGGTACTTAGTACCAGTGCTGGATCATTTTACAGCTCCTCCTGGCTCCAGCATACATGTTCTTTAGTTCAAGGAAGACTCTGGGTGAGGTCAGGGGTCCAGCCCTGGTTCAGTCTGTTGTGACGGGGGTGGAGAAAGGTCCCATGACACAACAAATGATTGCCTACATTCACCTCCTCAGTAAAAATTGAAGGGACTCTTCCAAAAGAGGGGAAGTGTGGTCTGGCTAAGCACTCAAAGGGTGTCTACTATACCTTTGTAACTTCCCAGCGAGGGGATCACTCAGGCTCTGCTTGAGCACTTCTTGAGACAAGGAACTCACCAGTTTGTGAGTCCTTTTCCAGTTCTGAGTACTGAACAGCTTCTTTGGTAATGACCATTGTGTAGTCTCAGTTCATTCTCTGCAATAATACAGAATAAACTTATTCCTTACTCCTTAAGAATCTGAAGATGTCCATCATGTTGATCTCAAGATTTTTATTTCCACACTATACATGCTTAGTACCTTGTCATGGTCCTCTCTGGTTCTAGACTCTCTCATTCTGGTCTCCATCCTTTGCACATGAGTTGGTATATGTTCTCATTAAAGAATTTGCTTTCTTAAAAATTGTAATTTAAAGGATTGAGAGTAGCTTTAAAATATGCAATAGAACGACATATAAAAAATACTTCAAAGCAAACATGTGAAGGCGAAAGGAATATATTTTGTAAAACAAGCAGGAGCTGGAAGAGAAATTGGTTCGGCAAGCACCTGCCATGAAAGCCTGTAGCTTGCTCAGGATGGTGTGCAAGATTACCTCTTAAGCTTTCTAGTGGCCAGCGCAAACAAGGTGATGAATCATTCAGGTGAACATTCATGAGAGAAAAAACAAACCATTAGCCCAGAAGAATTTAAATGATTTCTGGTGCAAAAACAGGAAACATTTTCTCCTTGGGGTTCTCCCAAAGAAGATGTTATAAAACCAGGTAAACAATATCTTTAACAATATCCTTGAAGTAAATATTGTAGTCACTTCCTAGGACTATTTCTTACAACATCTGCCAAAAAGAGATATAATGGTGTTTGGTGAAAGCATAATTCAGTGAAGCCATTCTAGGGAGGCTCTGTGATCCAAACTGGGTGTGCCACTCTGGTTCTTTGCCCCAATGTTTGTGGTGGGTGTTAGGATCTAGCAATGGTTTTCAAGCTGTGCTCTGAGGGTCCCATCGGTGGTGGGACTTTGAGCTTCTCACCTCTTCCCCACATCCCATTCTCTGATTCTAGGATTCTGGAAAGGAATGATTTGAAGGATTCTATGGTTAAAAAAGAAATTGGAAATGGGTGCACTGCTATCCCTCAGGTAATCTACCCTAGATGAAGTTCATTTCCCAAAGTTTTCAATAGTCATGGAGCAGTGGTGATTCCCAAGATTAAACATCCTGATCAGTTCCTAAAACACAGAACCTCTGTGTTGCTAGTTAAACTCAGAGCCATATGTTTTAATAATCAAACAAGCTAGGGAGGGATTGACAACTTCTTATTAAATCTGAGGTGCCTAACAAGGACATATGGTGGACAGAAGGCCACTGCACCTCCACTTGGAGGTGGCTGAGGACAGGACCGTCTGTTAGTACTCAGATACTTAAGAACTGATTTGGTGTTTGCTCTAACAAGATGATACAGTATAGCCTCAATAATTTTAGCCTGAAAAATATCTCTTCTAACCAAACATCCATTTTATCCATAAGCAACTCTGAGGAACTTACTCATAGAATATCTAGTTTTTTATACTGAGAAGCATATGCATAAGTTTAAAAATGTAATATGTATAAAACTAGAAAGCTGATGATTTTGGATTCAGAGCAACTTGTTTTTCTTTGTGAAAATACTATATAGGATCCACTCTGTTTTGATGCTATTCTCGTTCTTGATACTAAGGAAAACCCGGCATTGATGTGCCAGAGAAAGCCCACCTCTCTATTCCTTGCAATTGGAATAGGTGCTATTTCTGACCCATCAATGACTGTTATCCCTGACCTTGAAACACAGTGGCATGAAGTGCAGGTTCCTAATAAGCCCTGTGACTGAGTGTGGGAATGGGCCTTGAGAATCAATACTGAGCATGAGTATCTTGGTTTATAACTGATTTCAGCTCCCAAAGATTATGGAAAGATCAATAAAAGCTGCAAACGCTCTTAGGTTTTTCTTATCAGATTGTACCGCAAGGTTGACAAAGAGTTTAATAACGATCTGTGGAGGAATAGCTGTGCCTGCAGCTCACTCTGTGTAGAATATTGGCCCAAGAGTCCCAGACCTTACAATTTATCAAGCAGGAAAGTGATATGCATTTTAGATAGACCACCTAGTAAATTAAGAGGAGGGTAAATGATTGCCCATAGGAAAAATGTAATGGACTAAACTGTAGTCCGATCAATAAGGAGAAATTTCCATCAAAAGACCACCAACAAGGGCTCTTCCCCATCTATTCCAAAACCATGTAATAATCTTTTTAAAAGATTTTATTTATTTATTCATGAGGGACACAGAGATACAGGCAGAGGGAGGAGAAGCAGGCCTCATGCAAGGAGCCTGATGTGGGACTCGATCCCAAGAATCCGGGATCATGTCCCGAGCCAAAGGCAGATGCTCAGCTCGCTGAGCCACGCAGGCATCCCATGTAATATTTTTTTTTAAGTTCGGTGGGAATCATGTGTATATATGAGGATCCCTATGTTTTATAGTTGCAAGTGATCAATGAAAGTGGGAAGCTGCAAAATTAATTATATACAAACTAATCTTTATTATTCTCCCAAGGTGTGAAAAGCATCTGTTGGGGCAAAACCTAAAATGCCTGATTGACCACAGCTACATAGATTGATAGACCTCTACCTTCTTAGAAGCCCTGCCAGCTGGTGCCGAAAGCAGATGTATCTGGCTACGTACAGGCCCTTTACACCTAATTTCAAATTATTATGGCAGGGACAGCACCCCAGAGTCCAAAAGCCTGGCTGAAGAGCAAGTATGAAAGCAACAAAGACCAGGCTTGGGAAGGGCTGGTCTTCCATCTTCCTTTCTGAAGTAAGAGAAGTAGGGGACCACCCGGTGTTTTCCTCCCTGTAGGTTTACACAGTGACCTCATTTATCTTTACATCCAATTTGGGACATGATGCCTCATTCCAACACTGAAATGTCAGAATTCCCTCTGTCCAGCTTGTACAAACACACATCACTTGCCAAGAAGACCAAATCACTTGGTTCCCAAAACAGCAGAAGCCTTGCTAGGTCCCAGTGGCTGACTGGCTGGCAAACTTAGGCAGTCAGCCTCAGGGGGCAACCCAGGAAGCAGCCACTGTCTGAATGTCAGGACTTCTTCCAGGAAAATTTTACCAGGGAAATTGCCATAGAACTTGCTTATTAACGGAGTGGATGGCCAAGCTCTTCTGAAGTAATGATATCTTTATATTGAGTTTTACATTTTACATGTTCCTAGATGGCCATTTACAATTCTTATCACTTATGGTGTGCCACTAATCTTGCTACGCCTTGTTTGCTGATGCCTGATTGAGGTGGACAGATCAGTTAATTGGCCTGTCCTGCCTTCACTCCCTTCTCAGAGTCAGTCATTCCCAGAAATAAGGCACTTGGACAGAGATATTAGTCAAAAGTGTTTGAAGTTTTATATCTGTTACTAAGTTTTTAATTACTTACATTTTATTCATCCATTCATTCATTCATGAGAGACATACAGAGAGAGGCAGAGATGTAGGCAGAGGGAGAAGCAGGCTCCCTATAGGGAGCCTGATGCGGGACTCAATCCCAGGACCCTGGGCTCATGTTCTGAGCCAAAGGCAGATGCTCAACCACTGAGCCACCCAGGTGCCCCCTGTTTTTAAGTTTTATATCAATTTAGGGTCATAATTCCCATTAAGATGATTTACGTTAATTCTTTAAATCTAGTATATTAGCCAGCTCTCCCAGTTTATGTCATCCAAATATTTGACCAACATACCCCTTCATCCAAGTCACTAATCAAAATGTTGACTAGATTTGGCTAAATGTTGATGTTGATTAGGTGGTAGATTTGTTTGATGGAGCATAAGATGAGCATTCAATGTGTTATTGTAGAACTATTGTCTGAAAAGATTTCCATGGGACATTGAAAAATAAAAAAGTCATGTAATATTATGCATTTCTGATTCTATTGTCAAAATATGGGTGGGTGTATATAAACATAGAAAAGGGTCTGGAAAGAGATGTACCAAGAAAGTCACTGTTTACCTTGAGTGGCCAGGCTACTACTCATTTTTCATTTTCTTTTTAATGCTTGTATGTATCTTCTGAAAAGTAATTTAGCATGGATGCTTTTACAAATAGAGGAAACAACAAAAATTTTGTATTTAAAAAAAATGCAAAAAAAATAGGAGAAAGATCAAATAGAGCCCTATGACATATCTCTAAAGACCTTTCTCCAAGTCCAATAAAGTGGTTCTCAGACTGCTCTTCTGAACAGAATTATTGGAAGAGATTTTTAAAAACATCTCCCTTGGAAAAATTACCAGATGATACTGCTGTTGCCAGTCCTTAGACCAACCAGAAGACAGAGCCACTTAATTAACTGAGAATATACCTAACTTCTCTGCCTTCTGTTGGCTGTTGGACCTCAGTAACTAACCTAAACTTCAAAAGTTTTTTTTTTTTTTTTTCCTGTGGTTCATATTGGGATATTAACATTTATTTTAAAGGATGGCTTCAAGTCTTAAATGGCATAATGTATACAAGATGCCTAATCCAGTACCCAGAGCATAATAATATGTTGATCTCCCATGGTTATCAACCTTATTCACAAGTCATTGCTTATCACACCTCTTACCTCTTCTCCGATTCCAGCACGTTTTAGGATCTTTTCTGAGTCGGAGAAGAAAGCAAAGACAGTAATGGCTTTAGTATTGATGTTGCTGCCAATTTGCGGAAATCATCATTTCTAATGATCTCCATATAAATGAATATGCCCTTGATAAAGAACTTACATTTTTAACCCGTTTGTTTAAACTGCTTTTTTTTTTTTTTGGTGCCTTTTTTGTTACTGGAATCCCCCTTGCATTCTGATAAGCCCGGAAGTTAATTCAAGAAATGTTTGTCGGGTACCTGGGTGGTACCCAGTGGTTGAGCATCTGCCTTCGGCGCAGACCTGATCACAGGTCCTGGGATCGAGTCCCACATCAGGCTCTCGGCAGGGAGCCTACTTCTACCTACTTATGTCCCTGCCTCTCTCTCTGTCTCTCATGAATAAATAAATAAAATCTTTAAAAAAATAAATATTTGCAGTTGTGTATAAAGCAACAAGTGATCTTTGTTGCCCAGAGACAGGTAAGAAAGACCAAGTGGTAAAATGTCACTTTTACACATCATGATGTTTTAGTTATGACAGAATTTTTGTCATGTTAATGTTTTGTCATGTTAATTTTTGTCCTACCTGGTGAGGGAAGAGTGAAACAGCATACTTAAGAAAAAGAAACAACCAAAACCTTTTCAAGTAGAACAGGATATTTTTAAAGCAATTCTTATGGGAGTTATCAACTCCTATATAGCATAGGGTTCACACCACCTCAGAAAGGCTGAGATCAAAGAGATTTAGCCTTGAAGAGGCCGTGGAGCTGGAAGGGAAGGTGACTCATAAGGCTCTGGGAGCCCCACACCCAAGGCTCAGTCTTTGAGGCATTGTTCTTGGAAAAGCGAGCCTGGCTGCTCCTGGGAGAGGGGGGCTGATTAACGAAGAGAGTACACAGCCACGTTCCTCCCCTCCCTTCTCCTACTTATGCCCTCAGAGTTGGGCAGCACGTGTGAGCCATAGGAAATTCCTTTGACCCAGAGTGGTGCTATAGAAGAGTCATGCCGTGTGCTACAGCTTTCCAAAACAGAATCAAATGGGTGCCAGCTTCCCTTTAGAGTCCAAGATTCCTTCAGTGGCCCAGAATCTCTCCAGTCTGGAGAAGCTCCTGGAAGAGTGCTTGCAATCATCATTTCCCATGCAGAAGACTGGTCATGCCTTGAAAAAAATCAAGATAAAGTCCTTCTAGTGGTACCCCTGACGTTACCAATTTTTTTAAAAAAAGAAAATAGAATCATCCTACTTGAACATAGTTCTTGAACATATTGTTTCTAATGATTTTGTGATTTAAAAAAATGTAAATATAACTTATGGTTACAGATGTATCATGAACTGTTGAAATTTAAAATATCATCTATAGTTATTTATGCAATATGATCATTTGTAATTCACATGGCAATGATTAGGAAGAAGATAAGATTGTTGTATGCAAGATCCATTGACCAAATAATTTTGGAACTTGAAATTTGTTTGAGTTTGCTTGTATCATCATTAGTATTATTTTAATTCTGGTCCTTTTTCTTCCTGTCTTCCGATTTATGGTTTGTAGCCATTAGATGGCACTGTGCATTTCAAATATGAAAAGCCGGTGAAATTCTAATGCTGGGCAGTGCTGAAGAAAGTAATATATACTAGTTAAGATCGTCACGTTTTTGTTTCAGTGAGGGCAGAAACATTTTATTTTTCACATAAAATTTTCCAGTATTATAATTTATTAAGTAGACATCTAGAACATAATCCCACAGTCCCATATGAAACTTTCCTTGCATAAAGAAAATGTTCCCTCCCATGTGGCATAAGTATAACTCCTCTCAGACTTAGATTTAGGTGTGGGGCTCCTGAGTCACATGAGATAATATAACTCCTTCACCTTACCCCTTTCCCCCAGCAGCTGCTGCTGATTTTCTAATAATGTTGATTAACTTTTATTAGTGTAGCCATAGTCTCTCACGTGGAAGTCTTTATCACCGGAAGCATTTACTTATCAATAGGATGCAAATTCATTACAGATTATTTGAAATGCTAAACTCAACTCTGGAAAAGAATAAAATTAATTGGCTTTCTTAGAATTGATAGATCAATCCCAGAAGCTTTTTTTACTCATCGTTAACCAGCTAATGGAAGATGACCTTACTGAGGTTTTATCCCCAGACTGTCTCCTGTGTACCACAGCCTCTGCTACCCCAGCAGCACGCCCTCCAGCCTTCCCCCTACTGCATGCACACAAGCATACACGCACACACACCCATCCCTCCAGACCTCTGCTCAGGCCTCTTGTGCTCTCTCAGCTTTCCAGAGCTCAGCTTTCCAGAGCAGGCTCATCTATGCCAAGGGCTCCAGGTACCTTTTTTTTTTTTTTTTTTAAGATTTAATTTATTCATAGAGACACAGAGAAAGAGAGAGAGAGAGAAGCAGGCTCCATGCAGAGAGCCCAACGTGGGACTCGATCCAGGGTCTCCAGGATCACACCCTGGGCTGCAGGCAGCACTAAACCCCTGCGCCACCGGGCCTGCCCTCCAGGTACCTTTTTGAGGGTGCTGTTTCCCAGTCTGTATCTTCAGCCCGTGTGTCCACTTCTTTCACTCAGATGTCTTCAGGTACTTTTAAAAAATTCTTTAACAACTTCTGAAAACTTTAAAAAAATCATCTGAAATGGAAGTCACCATGCCCAACTCCACACCCATGTTTCCTCTCTCGAGGACAGGCCACTTTCATCTGTGCAGTTAGTTGCCCCACGCAGGGATCTGAGTCTGGCTTCACCCTTCCTTGCTACTGTCCCCCATACCTAATCTATTACCATGTCTGCTGGTCCTTGCCATTCACTCTGCCACTATCCTGGTCATGGGTGGGCTCATCTCTCATTAGGATGACGATCAATGAACTTTCCCCTAGTCTTGGACCCTCTCAACCCATTTTTTACATGATAGCCAAAGTGATCCTCATATAATGTGGGCATAACCATATCTGACTGCTGCTTGAAACTCTCAACAGATCTAAACTCCTTCACTTAAACATAAGGCCGTGGACCCTGCCTACCTTTTTGGCTTCGTCCCTTCTGCTTCAAAACTCTGGACTCTGTCCTTAGGACACAACTTTCAGCTTTTCAGATCTCCAGCCTCTATTTGCAATTATTTTCTCTCCACCCCCATCACCTGGATAACTTGCCTCTGGGAAGGGATGCCTCCCCATTGCTTCTCCAAATAGGATGCACTCTCCTGCTTCCCACAGCCGTTATCACACTGTGTCTAATTGTCTGTTAGTCCATCTACCCCTCAGACCATAGGAAACAAATTTATCTTACCTGCCATTGTATCTCCACCAGCCAGCACAGTGCTTAACATGTGGTAGGTGCTTTAATATATGTCTTTCGCGTAACTGACTGAAGAAATGAATGGGCACTTATTTCTATTTATCCTTTAGACCTCAGATCAGTTGTCTTTCCAGC
The DNA here is from genome assembly GCF_048418805.1 of Vulpes vulpes. Lineage (NCBI taxonomy): Eukaryota > Metazoa > Chordata > Mammalia > Carnivora > Canidae > Vulpes > Vulpes vulpes. The sequence goes on from NC_132785.1 coordinate 97,378,016, forward strand.
TCTGACAGAGTTTATAGAAGGAAGATATTTCCCTTCTTCCCAAGATCATGCAGCAAATCAAGACAGAATAGTATATTCACTTGATCTGGGGGTCTATAGGTCTAATTTTGTTTTTATGACTACTGCCTTCAACTTTGGTTTTTTAAAAAGTGATTTTACTTAGAATCCTGAGGTTTAAAAACATCAAACATATACTTGGTGAAAATTATTCATGCAATTCATGAAAATTGCTCATCATTATGATCAATTAAGGATTTTAATTAATCTTACAATTAACAATATGGGTGTTAAGCCCCAGAACGTCTGATTGAGGTTGTGAGACCTTCAGATGTGTGTAAGGAATGTGTGTGCATCCTGATTCCTGTTTCCTTCCTCTAACCATTCTATGTACTCACTTCCTCAGGGGAAGAGAGGGGCTCATTCGTTCCATAGTAATACTAAGTACTTCTAGAGCACATACTGTGTGTCAGACATTGCTGTATCAATTTTACATGCATTAACTCATTTATTCTTCAAAAATAACAAACATCAGGTGTTATCATTCCTAGGTTAGAGATGCTAAGGCTGAGGCACAGAGCGGATTAATAACTTGGTCGAGGATGGAGTAGAGGAGCCAGGATCTGGACCCAGGCAGTTTGGCTTCAGCTCTTGTCTTCTTATCCACTGTATCATAGGGAAAGCTTGACAGTGAAATATGATTCTTGATTATATTAATTAAAATACTAGCAGCCATTTAATAAAACATCTTCAAGTGGACTTATTTTCATATGTAGATATCTGTGAGTAAAAGGGCAGTTCATTGCCCAAACCTCCTTCCTCCTCCACCTCGGCAACAGCATTCCTGGCCCAAAACCTTGTAGTAAGCTTTGCAATTCTTTGCACTTGGGGTTTGCAATCCTTTCTCTCTCATCTTCTGACACCTTTTCTGGAGACAAGCAAAGCCTCGCTCAGTTTTCCACAAACCAAGAGCCTTCTTTCTTGCTTTTCTTGACCTTATATCTCTAAGTTACTGAGAGTTGCTGAGTTACTTTCCTTCCAACCTACTGATACTAATTTGGAGAACTGCTAAGCTTTACAAGATCTCTTGCTAAACCTTACTTACTGTGTATAATTGTATACCACAGGTCTTTTACCTAAGAATTCATGTTTTTTTTTTAGCACACCTCACCTAACCTAAAATCAAACAAGAGCCCTACAATCACAACACAGCTACAGAGGTTAACAAACTGCATTGTTATCTGATACAACCAAGTCTGATCATATATATTTGTGCATTGGTAGAAAGACTAATGTTTCAAAGAATAAATAACATTTTTCATAAAGTTTGGATACTAGCCAACCTTTGGGAAAGTGTTTAGGAGGCCCTCTTTCACATATGTTAAGTTTGTCTTCCTCTTATAGTGCTGTGAGACAGATGTACATTGGGGGCCAGGGAGCAGAGAAGGAGAGCTTTTGTCCTCTTTGTGTTCAGGAAAGAGTACATTGAAGAAGGGTCACCAGGTGAATCTGGAATGTAGGTTCCAAATAACATTACAGGATAATTTTAGCGTCATGCTCTCTAACACATCTCATAGAAAATTTTGCTTCAATTATATTTAAAATTTTAAACTTAGGAATGTTTCAAGTTTTGTGTTTATGTCATAGTTTTGGGGATGCCACTTACTTGTTTTTAATTGGGATAAAGTGTACATACAGTGAAATGTTTACATCTTAAGAGCATCATTTTATGAGTGTGCCAATGATACGTGGTTGTAGCCAGCACAGAAAGTTTATAAGAACTTTCCATTGTCCCAGAGAGTCCCCTTAAGCCTTTTCCATCCTCCCCAGACAACCACTACCCTGATTTCTATGACCCACAGGATTTTGCCTGTTTTGTTTCTTTAACAGAGATGAGGCTTTTCAGACTTTCTGTTGTGTTAGTTTATACTTGTGTCGATTTTTATATGTTGTGTTTTTTCAAGAAATTTGGCCAGTTCATCTAAGCTGTTGAATTTATTGGCATAACATTATGCATAGTATTTTCTTGTTATCCTGTTGATATCTCTAGGATCGGTGGTGAGCTTTCCTTTTCATTCCTAATATTGGTAATTCGTGTGCTTGTTTTCTTGAATGGTCTTGATAGAGTAGGAATTTTTTTAATCTTTCAAAAAACCAACTCTGACTTTATTTTCTCCTTTGTTTTCTATTTTGTTGGCCTCAGCTCTTAAGTATTTCCTTTCTGCGACTTAGTTTGGATTTAAATTGCTCCTTTTCTAAGGCTTTATAAAACTTTTTCTCCAATGTAAATATAATATTTAAATTTTTCTCTAAATATCACTTTAGCTGTATCCCACAACTTTTGACATTTTTTTTTGTTTTTATTGTAATTCAGGTTAAAGTATTTTCAAAATGCCCTGTGATTTTTCTTTGACTCATAAGTTATTTAGAATTACATTGTGTGGATCTATCAGTAAGTGTGTTTCTGGAAGAAATTAGCATTTGAGTTGGTGAACTGAGTAAAACAGATCCCCCTCCCTGCTTCACATGCAATCCCCTTCCATGTTTGCAATGTGGGTTGATATCATCCAATCTGTTGAGGGCCTGAATAGAACAAAAAGGTAGAGGAAGGTTGACTCTACTGTCTGCCCAACCACTTGAGCTGAGATATCAATCTTCTCCTGCCCTTGCAACTCCTGATTCTCAGGCCTTCAAATCTAAGCCATCAGCTCTCTGGCTTTCAGAGCTTTAAAGGACACCACCAGCTATCTGGGTCACCAGCTTGCAGACAGCAGATTGTGGGACTTTTCAACTTTTAACATCACATGAACCCATACCTTATGCTAAATATCTTTCTATCTGTCTATGTATGTATGTATATATGTGTGTATGTTATATATCTATCATCTATCCTACCAGTTCTTTTGCTTTGGAGAATTTTAACTAATAAAGTGACTCTTCCATATACATCTGAAAGCAGTGTGTATTCTGCAGATGCCAGGTGAGATAGTCTATAAATGTCAGGTCAAGGTGCTTGAAAATATTGTTCAAATCATTCTTCTTTTGTTTAGTTCTATCAATTACAGAGAAGGGAGTTAAGATCTTCAACTACATTGATGGATTTGTCTATTTGTCCTTTAAGTTCTTATTTTTGCTTCTTGAGGATTTCTAGTCATGTAGACATTTAGAATTTTAGAATTTCAAGTCTTCATTTTTTTTTCATTTTTATTAAAGATTTTTTTTTTCTTGAGAGAGAGAGAGAGACTGCGAGAGATAGCACAAGCAAGGGGGAAAGGGTAGAAAGAGAAGCAGACTCCCTGCTGAGCAGGGAGCCCCATGTGAGACTCCATCCCAGGACCCCGAGATCATGACCTGAGCTAAAGGCAGATGCTTAACTGACTGAGAAACCTAGGTGTCCGATTTTAAGTCTTCATGATGAAATGATAATTTATTATTAAGAAATGTTACTCTTCAGGATGCCTGGGTTGCTCAGTGTTTGAGTGTCTGCCTTTGGCTCAGAGCATGATCCTGGGGTCCTGGGTTCGAGTCCTGCATTGGGCTCCCCACAGGGAGCCTGCTTCTCCCTCTGCCTGTGTCTCTACCTTTCTCTATGTTCTCTCATGAATAAATAAATAAAATTTAAAAAAAAGAAAAGAAATGTTACTCTTCAACTCTGATAATTCTCCTTGACTTGAAGTTTACCTTGCATGATTATAAATCAACACTAACTTTCTTAGATTTGCTCAGTCATTTGTGGTTAGTGAATGCTGTATTGGACAACACATTCTTATCAGTGTATGTATATTTATATTGTAAAATTTCATGTAAAATATAAGAATTTACCATAGTATAATTTTATTACCTCTCTATCCTTTTTGTTACTGTTGTCATGTACTGTACATGAGTTAAAAGCTCCATAATATATTTGTTTTTAAATAGCCTTGTCTTTTAAATAAATTATAAGAAGAAACAAGAAGATGGTTTTTCATACTTTCATGTCCATTTGCCATTTCTGATGATTTTCTTCCTGTAGTATTGTATATTCTGGTGCTTCCTTCCTGTAGGTTAGATTTCCCCTTGTATCATTTCCCATCATCCTAAATAACTCTCCTATTAGAATTTCGTATAGTTTTCAGTGGATTATTCCTGCATTCATTTATCTGAAAATGTCTTTTTTCTTTTCATTTTTGAAAGATGTTTTTACTGCATATAGAATTCTGGGTTGACGCTTCTTTCAGTATTTGAATGATGACTTTCTAATTCTTCTGGTCTCCCTTGTTTCTTTTTCTTTTTTCTTTTTTCTTTTTAAGATTTTATTTATTTATTTGAGAGAGAGAGAGAGAGCATGCACATGAGTGGTGGGAGGGCTCGAGGGAGAGGGAGAAGCAGACTCCCCACTGAGCAGGGAGCCCAAAGCGGGGCTCAGTCCCAGGACCCTGAGATCATGTCCTGAGCTAAAGGCAGTCACTTAACCAGTTGAGCCACCCAGGCATCCCTGGTCTCCACTCTTTCTAATGAGAAGTCAGCTGTCACTCATAGCATGTCCCCTGCATGTAATTGACTTTTTCCCTCCATTTTCAACATTTACTCTTTATTTTTGGTTGTCAGCCTTATGACTCTCATGTGCCTAGGTGTGATTTTTTTTTATTATTCTGCCGGGAGTTTGTTGATTCTTCAGTCTATAGGCTGACATTTTCCACCAAATTAGAGGAATTTTCAGCCATTGCTTCTTCAAGTTATACTCTACCCCATTCTTTCTTTCTTCTCTTTACCTAGGACTCCAGATATATATGTAATTTCAGAAGTTTACTTTCTATTTCTAATATATCCATTTGGTTTATTTTTTGCTTCTATTCCCCGTATTTTTACTCAATATATTCATCTTTTCCTGTGGATCTTTAATTATATTGATATGAACCATTTTCAGGGTTTCATCTGTTAATTCCAAAATCTGGGTCATTTTGGATTCTGCTTCTATAGACTGCTTCTTCTCTTTATTATGGGTCACAGCTTCTTCCTTCTTCACATGTCTACTACTTAAACAATTATTGTTATTATTTTAAGATTTACTACTTTAACATTTTTTATTATTATTTTAAGACTTATTTATTTGAGAGAAAAAGAGAGCATGAGTGGGAGGAGCAGAGGGAGAGAGAATCTCAAGCAGACTACACACTGAGAATCTCAAGCAGACTCCCCATGCAAGGCTCAGTCTCACGACCCTAAGATCACAACCTGAGCTGAAACCAAGAGTCAGATGCTCAACTGACTGCACTGCCTAGGTGCTCCTAAAATTATTATTTAATGTTGTTATCAGGGAGTTATAGAGAGTTTGGATTATCTTATTTTCCTTTATAGGCTGTTGAGTTTCTTTCTATGAAGCCATTAAATTACTGGCAAATCCTCTTGATCTTGTTAGGCTTTATTTTATTTATTTTTATCATTTTAAAAATATTTTATTTATTCATGAGACACACACACACACACACACACACACACAGAGGGAGAGAGAGAGAGAGGCAGAGACACAGGCAGAGGGAGAAGCAGGCTCCATGCAGGGAGCCCGATGTGGGACGTGATCCTGGGACTCCAAGATCACACCCTGAGCTGAAGGCAGCGCTAAACTGCTGAGCCACCCAGGGTTCTCAGGCTTTGTTTTATTACTTGTGTAGGGCAGTTCTATTTTGGCTTTGTCCTTAGTCTTGGGACATGGCCCTTTCTCTGGGGCATGGTACTTATTCCTAAGGTATGACTTCTTTGAAATTTCAGTTGAATACATGAGGTGCTGAGGAAGGTCTCTCCACTTAGGCTGGGCCAATATTCTTGTTTCCCACACTGCATAGGCTGTGATGTCTTGGCCCAGGTTTCTTATTTGCAGCAGCCATTCTCTGCTAGGCCTCCTGAAGTCTCATCCTGCACGTTGGCTGCAGGGGAACGTTTAGAAAGCCCAGCAACTTCCTTCTTACACAGTTCATTTTTTTCTATGATACCCTGCTTTAAAAATTACAGGAACCCCAGACATTCTAAATTCTATGTGTACCTCTTCAGCTCAGCAAGACTTCCATACTGCCTTGGATTCCACTTCTTTTTAGTCCAGTTGGTATCTCTAAGTAGAAAGCTGAAGAAGACATGGAGCTCTCTTCGGGTTTCTCCCCCTTAAGAATCACAATGCTGCAATGTTTATTGTTAAATGCCTGGAATTGGTACCTTAGATATTTGTAGCTGTTTTCATTGGGAGGGCAAGTCCAGTATCTGTCACTGTGTACAGCCAGAAGTGGATGTCCTTCTATGTGTTTTCTTTTAATAAAGTATTTTTTAAAAAGATTTTTTAAAAATTTACTTATTCATGAGAGAAACACAGAGAGAAAGAAAGGCAGAGACACAGGCAGAGGGAGAAGCAGGCTCCATGCAGGGAGCCCGATGTGGGACTCAATCCCGGGACGCCAGGCACTGGAGCTGAAGGCAGACACTTAACCGCTGAGCCACCCAGGCGTCCCTTTAATAAAGTATTAAAACAAAAAATCACTTTCCTTTTTTTATTTAAAGATCCTTGTTTCATTTCTATGTCAGAGCACTATTCTTGATGATTATACATATTTTTACTCTAACCTCAATAATCATTAGTCTGTTGAAGTTCATTTAAATTATTATAATTAACATTTCTAAATCATGATGATCAATAATTAGCATTACTTGGGATGCTGGAGTGGCACAATGCTACTCTTGGTTTTAGCTCAGGTCTGATTTCAGGGTCATGGGATTGAGCCTTACATTGCATTGGGCATTGCACTGAGCATGGAGTCTATTTGAGTTTCTCTCTCCCTCTTTCTCTACCTGCCCTCTCCTCCACATCCCACACATGCTCTCTCTCTCTCTAAAATAAATAAATCTTTAGAGGAACCTGAGTGGCTCAGTCAGTTAAGCATCCAACTCTTGATATCAGCTCAGGTCATGATCTCAGGGTCCTGGGATTGGCTCTGTGCTCAGTGGGAGTCTGCTTGAGGATTCTCTTTCTCCCTCTGCCCCTCACCCCTGCCCCAGCTCATGCTCTCTCATAAATAAATAAATAGATTTTAAAAAATAATTAGCATTACTCATTAAAGTGTTTATCAAACATTGAAAAGACATTTTTCAAGAGATTAAAATAAAATTTGAGTAGAACAAAGTGTGGCCTAATATCCTTCTGTTTTAAAACTTTGGATACAATAAAATTATAGGACATTAAAATTATCCATATAAACTTTGTTGTTCACTGGTAGAAAATTTTTATAAATTTTCTTAAAAACAAAAATACCTCCTCACTGGCTCTAATTTAACTGGCCTATTAAAGGAAAATGCTAGAGAAACAAATTTGCCTGACATTGTATTCCTAGGAAGACTGATATAAATCATTGACTGCACCAAAATTTATGTTTTACTTTATTGTTTAATGAAACATATCAAAGCAATATAAATGGTACTGCTGTTTATATAAATCAATTAGAGATAAGGCATGTTGAGTCAGTAATTTACTTGAAACTAAAACCTGTTTTGGGGAGTTCTGGCCCTATATTCTGAAGATCCAGGGAATGTGTAATAAACTATCTGGAAAATGCCCCATTTCTGGTTCTAGCTCCTCATCTGTAAACTAACATTTTGGTCTAGAGTTGTCTCGCATGCCTCCCAGATCAAAGGATCCATTCTTTCTGACCCATCTTCTTATTACAATGCTATATTTTTGTCTTTCATCTCAAAACATTTTTTCCATACATTTTCATCTCAAAGTAATGACAGCCATATTTCTGGGTGGTTATAAGAATCATCGGATAATTATAAATGGAACAAAAAACAAACATGCGGCTAAGTGCCAGGTAATTTTAAAACTTAAAAACTGTAACAATTACCCCATAAATATAATGTATTGAATCTCTGATTGCCATTACAAAATTAGACCCAAATTAAGAGAAATAGCTTAACATTTACATGGAAATCTAGACTCTGGAATGATATCACTGCCGGCCATCAGTTATCTTAAGCTGAGTCCAAGTTTTTAAAGTCATTTCCTAACTAATGTTAACAAGCACAGGTGTTTCCTGATTTCAGTTGTTCAGACTCTTAGAAAAAATGAGTAACTCAGGGAAATGTGTAAAATTCCTTTGTTGGCTTCCTTTCTCCTGTATCAAGCCTAAGTTTCATCTGAGTACTATATAGGTTTTTGTATTTCCATGCCCATTCAGCCCATAAGCTTATTTTCTCCCTATTTTTTATACTCACCATATCTCTCTTTTGTTTTCTTATTATTGGTGTTGTTTTTTCAAGTTTTCAGCCATCTTTAGAATCTCAATTTGAATGATTCTCTTTGAAGAGAACGAGTCAAATATCTGCCTCTGATTTGAAGGGTCTTTGTGGGTGACAGGGTTGAGCCCTTGTATGGCTGCGGGGCTGTACCTGGTCTTAAGCAGCAATTTTCCTCACCGCTGAGGGGCACAGTGTAAGGTAACCAGAAGGAGGTGGGGGAAGGGAAAGTGAGCCACCATGTGAGACGGAACTGATAATATTTATGTAATAATATTTATATAATAACATTTATGTAATGCTGCAGGACTTTGCAATGTGCTTTAAAGTTGCTTTCTTATTTAATCTGTGCTGTTGTCTAAGGTCTTCTAACAATTTTTGAGGTTGGAAACCTAAGTCTTTGTTGTCTCTTCGGTGTAGGGTTCTTTTTCTTTTTAGATGTTTCTTTTCATTTATTTATTCATGGGAGACACAGAGAGAGAGAGGCAGAGGGAGAAGCAGGCTCCATGCAGGGAGCCCGACGTGGGGCTCGATCCCGGGACTCCAGGATCACGCCCTGGGCTGAAGGCAGCGCTAAACCGCTGAGCCACCCAGGCGTCCCGTGTAGGGTTCTTAAACTTGAGTGCCATTTACATTCTTAAACTTTGTCAAGAAGGCCAATTTGGGGGGTGTCTAACTCCCTACTCCACCCCAAAGCTCATTTCAGATTGTCTGAATTGCCCTGCTATCACTTGTTGGCTTTCAGAATTAAAATTATGTTGACAGTATGGTGGGACTTTATTAAAGTAGGGTTAACAAGAAATAGTACTTTGATAAACTACAAAGTATTTACCTGCTTTGCTCTTCTAGTGTCTAGAATAAACATTTGCTAATTTTCTGTGTGCAAAACAAGTGGCTCAATTCAGAGTTCTAAAAAGGGAGAAGGAGAAGGACTTTGAAGGATTTTGAAGTAGGAATAGGTCTTGACTAGTTTTGTAGAAAGTTAAATTTTTGTCCTTGTATGAGAAGGATAACTGGGGCTGATGTGAAAATTGTTTATTTCATTATTAGGATTTCAAGGACAAAAGGTCTCTTTTTATGCCTCCTTATTATGAACTATATAGTCTTAGGAATAGGGGCCAAACTGCTTTTTCATTTCTAAGAATCAGAAAACGTTCAAGTTTCACCAGAAAGATGACAGGAAATGATTACAGTTTCAAAGGGTTAAAGTCAACCTTATCTGTGATTTGGCATGTAGTTTTTAAATATTAGCTTAAAAATCTTTTAATAAGTTGCTAAAACCTTCATTATGGAAAAATTCCAAAGTACATAAATGAAAAGAAGAAAAAGTCACCTATAATAATAAACATTTGTAAAGTTGCTTCCTTTGTGTCAGGTACTGTTCCAAATGCTTTGCAAATAATAGCTTCTATAAAACTCACAGTAACCCTGGTCACTGAGTGAACCAGAGAATTCCACCCAAAACATGAAGAAAATACAGCAAAGGGTGAGAGAAAGACACTATTAGAACAAAATTATCATTTTCCTCTCACAGATTTCTTACCCAAACCACAAAATCTAAAAGCTTGGTCACTACTTGTCGTTAATAACCACTTGGCTTGTTAATGGACTAGAACTAACTGAGAAAGGTTAATGAGACAAACTGCCCAATAGCTAAATTAATAATAGGCTCTGGAGAAAGTCAGGACTATAGTAAATCATATACATTTGCTTCCATTACTGGCACTTTAAAAAACACAAAAAAGAAAAATATTAAGAATGAAGAGTTCTAGCAACTTCTGCATTCAGAATTAAGGGTTTTTAAACTATTTTAGCTTGAAAAGATATTTTTGCCTCATTTGGTGACATGTTACTTTATGTGGTTATTACAGAGGTGGACACAAAGAAATGTTTGAGATGACTAAACGTCATTATCTCCTCTAAACTATGTATCTCTTCTTTTTTTAAAAAATATTTTATTTATTCATGAGACACACACACACAGAGAGGCAGAGACACAGGCAGAGGGAGAAGCAGGCTCCATGCAGGGAGCCCGATGCGCAACTCCATCCCGAGACTCCAGGATCACGCCCCAGGCTGAAGGCAGGCGCTAAACCGCTGAGACACCTGGGCTGCCCCTCTCTCTTTTTTTTTTTTTCCCCCTCTTCTTGTACTATATATGAGATGTATTTTTTTTTTTTTTAATTCACACAACTCTAATTCAGGACATTTATGAGCCTGCTTCTTTTTAAAATTAATTTATTATTAATTTTTTTAAAAGATTTTATTTATTTATTCATGAGAGACACACAGAGAGAGGCAGAGACATAGGCAGGGAGAGAAGCAGATTACCCATGGAGCTTGTTGTGGGACTTGATCCCAGGACCCTGGGAACACACCCTGAGCCAAAGGCAGACGCTTAACCACTGAACCACCCAGGCGCCCCTATGAACCTGCTTCTTAATAGAATGACTGTAAAGATGTCAGGGTTCCACACTCCTGCTAAGAAATGCGCCGAGGTGATGTAAAGGATTTCAAATGAAAATATTCTAATATGGGTAGATTTAAGTAGATGAGTTATGTCAAAAAAGAAGACAGCCATGGGAGGAGAGATTTGTATTTGTTCTCTTTAAACACATAAATTTTTAACTTCATTCGATTTTCCTGTTAGGAAACAATGGCAGAGATGTTTTGTGGAGTTGTTGCTCTTGATCACTAGGCTACATCCAGGCAATTGTCAGTACAAAGTGTTACCAACTTGACTGCTTTTTATGAGGGTATTACTTTTACGCTTGCTCCTCTGTTCTGACCTCAATCTCTGGAATCTGTTTTACTTAAGAGGGCTATTGAGCCAAATAATAGTGCAAGGCTTTTCTGAGGAAGCCTGAGGAAGGATGAGAAGCCCTGCCTGCCTATCCACTCTGCCTGCCATTTGGGACTTCTGCCCATCACACTTCCTTTCTCTCCTTCCCTCTTCTACAGTAAGCTGTTGATCCATTGGCATGCTAACTGGTGCATCAGAAGCCTTTAGCTCCTTCATCCCACATCCCTCTCACCCCGATTTTGCTTCTGTTTCTTCGTGTAAGTCATTGAAGATCTGGCCTTTATCCTGGTGTTCAGAAACCTCACAATGATGTGTCTGGGTGAGGGTCCTTTTTCAATTAATTCTACCTAATACACTGTATACTTTCCAGTATGAGACTAGTGTCTTCCTTCCATTCTGAGAAATGTTGCCATCTTTGTGAAATATCTTACCTTTTTCTATGCTTTCTGGAATACGTATAAGTAGGTATGGTGTCCCCACTTATTTATATGTATCTTTGCATATCTGGAAAATGGATAGGGAAAAAAACTGCTCTAACTCTTGCCCTTCATACCACCCTCTCCTGCCTACTGAGAATCTCTATCTTCCTCCTTGTTCTAGTGAACAGCAGTAGTTTTCAATCCTAGTATGCGTTACAATCACTCTGACATAGGGCTTAGGTATTAATTAATTAATTAATTAATTTAGAGAGCCATGAGTGCCAGTGGGGGTGGGAGTTGGGATGGGCAGAGGGAAAGAGAGAGAGAGAGAGACAGAATCTTAAGTAGGCTCCATGCCCAGCACACAGCCAAATGCAGAGCTCGATCCCACAACCCTGAGATCATGACCTGGGCCGAAATCAAGAGTCAACAATTAACTGACTGAACCACCCAGGTGCCCTAGGCATGCGTTTAAATAAATGGGTCAAATCTCAGCTCTCCCATGTACAAACTACGTTCCAATTCATTTAACCTTTCTGACTCTCGGTTTCCTTATCTGGAAAATAGAGATAATAACACTTAACCTCGTTTGGTTGTCACAAAGATCAAACGAAATAATATTTGTCAAGTGGCTTGTTACAATGCTGGTGGATGCTCAATAAATGATAATATGACTGCCAAGGTAACAGTTGAAATGTAGCATGTACTTGGCAATGTATCAAATACTTCATATGAATTACTTTATCTTCAGAGCCCTTTTAGATAAGTATGTTTATTATTCGTTTGTGAGTCCAACACTTTATGACTTGTGTTATTTGTGTTGCTTTCTTTATCATTTGGTATACATGTTTTAGGTACTTCATAGCATATTTATATTTCTTACTCTACACTAAAAATATTATTTACTATTTTTTTCCATGTTGTTTATCGTGTGTAATTTTAATGACTATTCCATTAGGTTGCTATTCTATAATTGACTTAGTCATTCTACTATTGCCAGACCTCCTTAGGCAAAGAACTGGTTTGTTTGAAGTATGTATACTGTCAAACTGTTCTCTAAAGGTTGTGCCATTTCATAATGACATGGGATAATTTTTGACCTAGCTGTTTTATTGTCTAAATTCTCTAATTCTATTTTAAAGTGGAATGAAAATGTGAAATGTTCCTTAAGGAATTAGACAAATGGCAGTAATTCAGTCAAGCAATCAATCAAAAAAGCATTTAGATAATGTGCAAGGAATGTATACAAGAAGTCCAAATTTATAGTGTGGCTGAAAAAAAAATAGCAACAAAGAAGGAAAAAAAAACCCAAACAAACCTCTAGTGCATAAAAGGATCTATAACACTGTTTATTTATTTTTATTTTTTAATATTTTATTTATTTATTCGAGAGAGAGAGAGACAGGCAGAGGGAGAAGCAGGCTCCATGCAGGGAGCCTGATGTGGGACTCGATCCTGGGACCCCAGGATCATGCCCTGGGCCAAAGGCAGGCACTAAACCACTGAGCCACCCAGGGATCCTATAACACTGAGTTTAAAGCAGTCAATACAAATATGCAAGTTACTACATTACATTACATGCTGCTAATCAGGGGGGTAGGATGTATACAGAGAGGGGACTTCTTGTCCTCTGCCTTCCTTGAAAGTCAAGACCAGCTCCAAATAAAAGCTATGACACAGGGAAGGCTTCGTACTGGCAGACAGTACTTCCCACATAGGCTTTGTACTACATGATGTGTACTATCTGTCTAGTGTCCCCCTAGGAGCCACCAAAGGGCACATGACATAGGCTTGGGACATTCAAGGTCTTTCCCAGGCTGATTTAAGGAGGTGGGTGGAGGAAATCCTCTTTCCACCGGGCTCACAAAACTGGAAATCTGGGCAGTTGGGCTGCTGGTGACTGTGTCTCCTGACTGTAGAGGCAATTTCGGAGAGAAGGTGAAAGCCTCAAACATGTTTGCTTGTTCTTAAACTAAGTGTCATTTCTTTTCCTGTGTCTCAGATGGCATTCCCTCCTGCAGTCTCAGAGCTGTACGATTTCTCTCCTCTCTTGTGTTGCATCCTCCTTAATAAAAAGCCCTCCACCCGGTGATCCCATCTTGCTCCTCAGCTCTCTCTTCCTCATTCCAGCCAAACCTCTTGGACGAGTGTCTACACGTACACTCTTCACACTTATTTTTCACCTCAAGATACTCCAAATAGGCTTCAGCCCCCATCCCTCTACAGAAATGGCTCAAAGATTACCAAGGATGTCCACTGTCATCTCTTCATGGCTGACGTAATCCTTGTTACTCAATCCCTTAGTATCATTTGGCCTAGCCAACCAATTACTTCTTGTTTGAAAACTGGTTGGTTTTCATAACACCTGGATACTGAATCCTCTGGTTTTTCTCTTATAACCCTGTTGCTCTTCGGAACCCCCTTGCCTGCTCTCTTCCATCTATGCATGTTCGGGTTTCTGGAGGGCTCTATACTAAGTCCCCTTCTTTCCTTATGCTACATTCTATTCCCATCTTTTCCCTATAATCACGATGTCATTCACTATTCTGGTTTTGATTGCTATCTATATATTAATGGCTTCTCAGTCTTTTGCTGAGACTGCACCTCTGAGCTTCACAAGTACATAGCTGAGTGCCCGCTTCAGATTGTAACTCAAATGAATTAAGATATATAAAAACTGACATTTTTCAAACTGAACTGTTCATCTCCCTCCAAATATCTGGTCCTTCTCTAGGGGTTCCTAATCACCAATGGCTCCCCAATCCACACAGTTGCTTAAGCTGGATGCCTGCAAGTCATCCTCGATACCTTCCTCTTCCTCATTCCTTCCATTTGGTCTGAGAAATGGCCTGAGCATCCTACCTCCTAAATACTTCTCACATCTATCTCCAATTCCATCACCACCATCTGAGTCCTGGTCACCATCTTCTCTCCTTGGACTTTGGAATTAGCCTCCTAACTGGTTTCCTCACACCCATGCTTGCTCCTTCCAATCCACTCTTCACATGGCCCCAAAGACAGGCTTTTGTTGTTGTTGTTTTTTTTAAGTTTGTTGATTTATTTATTTAAGTAATCTCTATACCCAAGATGGGGCTTGAACTCACAACCCTGAGATCAAGAGTCGCACCTTCTTCCCACTAAGCCACCAGGCGCACTCCCCAGAGGTTTTAAAAGACAAATCTCACCCTGTCCCTGCTTAACAACTTTCAGTACCTTTCAGCTGCCCACAGACCGTGTCCCAAGCATTCCCATGACCTACTAGTGTTAGTCTCGGACGCTGACCTACCTTTTCAGGTGAATTTTAGCCACTTTCCCCATATCTTTTTCTTTTTTATTTTATTTTATTTTATTTTTTGGCTCTTGCCACGTGGAATCCTTCTTGTTCATGAAACAGGTCAAGCTGTCCTTTTCCTTGGAAACCCTGAATAAACCGATCTTTTTGCTGTGTTATTTCTTCAGGGGACCTGTCCTGACCACCCCTTCCAGGTTCCATGGTTCCATTGTCCCATTGCCCCTGAGCTTTTCCTCCATTGCACGCCTCAAGTGTGTGATTCAGATCTTGTTTTTCCTTGCTGTGGGACTATAAGCCCCAGGAGGGCAGGCACCACCACTGTCTTGCTCCTGGCTCTGTCACCACTGCCCATCTGTACCTAGTGCTGAAAGGGCAAAGATGGAGCATCTAGTGTCCCTCACATCCCCACCCCAGGGCAACTGTGTAGCTCCCCACCATTTGGGGACTATCGTTTTTTAGTGCCAAAGTCCAACAGCAGCAAATCTTTCAGTGGTTCTTAAAGCTAGAAGCCTGTTCTTTGGAAGAGAGAATGACAAAGTTGACCGAAAAGGTCACCTTGACCTCTTCCCCTGGAGCACCAGGGCTGGAAGGGAGCTCCCTGGATGTTTGGGAGCTTGCTTTATAAGCCCTGCCTAAGTTAGGATGATGTGCTGCATCCTTGCCTTGTTCTCTTAAAAGAAGTTTTGATGTTTTTAAGACAGGGCCTTCCCCGCCCGCCCATTGTTCTTGTTTGTTTTCATTCTGTAGTGTGCCTCCGCTCCTAGGGAGTGAAATGGTTGAGAAGCTACTCAGTTGGAGAGCCCCAAAGCGCGCCCTGAGTGCAGGGGGCTAGGAAGACCCGACCTGCTCTCAGGGGAACCAGAACAGCCAGACAGAATGTAATTAAGTAGCTTCAAAACGGCCTGGGCGTTACGGGAGGCAAATTGGTTGTGCTGGCCCTCAGGGAGCAAGCTTTGTGGTCAAGCACAGAAGATGGAAGGGTTCACCCAAGGGCCCGAACACCCCCGGAGCCACGGGTAGGAGGAACAGAGGGCTGCCCACTCTAACTCGCAGCGCAGCCACAAGCTCGAGTGTTCCTCGAAGAGGCGATTTCTTCGGCAGGCACGTGTCAGGGGCCGTGTTTGTGTGAACATCTGCCCTTGCTGGGCAGGGCTGCGTAGACTGGGAACCACCCCGCAGAGAGACTTAGTACATCTCGGCCACGTCTGCTTCAGAACCGACCTTTCCTGCTCTCCGTGCAGCGAGACACACCTCTCCCAGGAAGGAGGCGGACAGGATTTCCATCATTACTACCACCCTGTTAAGAACAACAACAACAACAACAACAACAACAAGACAACCGTGTAATTACTCTCTGCAGGAAAGGCGCACAAACAGGATGGTTCCGAGCTGAGCGCGGGATGAGCCCTCCCTGTTAAGATCAGGAAAAGGGACCTGCCCGCCGCGCGCCCGCCCGGGCCAGGGCCTCTCCCGGCCCGGGACCGCCGGGCAGCGCCGCCAGCCCGCTCCCCCGGTGGTAGGGAGGGTGCCCGAGACCGTGGAGCGCGGGTTCCCCGCTGCGGCTCCTCCTCCTTCCGCCTTCCAGCACCCCCGGACCTTCTCCCAGGCCTCAGGTGCCGGCTTGGGCTAGGCCCCGAGCCCTTGGCTTCCCGGCCGCCACCTGCGGGAGCCCCTCGCCCGCAGAGCGCGGGGAGCGCGCGCAGCGCCGGGCCAGCGGGCGGCCGAGGGGCGCCCCGCCCCCGGGGCTCGGAAGGCGCGGGACTCCGGCGTCCGGCTCCGCTGAACTTGGAGCCGGGCGGCGCGAGGCTCCTGCCGGGGCTGCGGCGGCTGCCGCTTCCTGGTTTGAAGCTCGCCGGGTGGGGGAGAGCGTGAGCCCGCGGAGGCGGGGGCAGGAGGAGAAGCGGGAGGAGGCGGGGGCAGGAGCCGCCTGGGGCTGGAGCTGGCCGGACGGGTCGCTCCGGCTCTCCGGGGAGAGGAGCTTCCCGGCTCTGGAGGAGGCGCGAGCCGCCCGAGAGAGCCGCCGGGACTGTCGGGCCGCCCCGGCTCGCGGAGGGCTCGGCTCCGGGCTCCCCTCCTTTCCACCTCGCGAGGGAGGGGGCGAGGGGAGGAGGGGAGGGGACGGTCCCGCGCGGGAGGCAGAATGACCAGCGGAGGGGGGCTTGGGCGCTGCTTTTCCCCGGAGCTGCGTCCGCTCCGGCGGCTGCCGCGAGGGCTGGCTTGAGCAGGGGCTCCAGGCTCTCCCGCTGCGAGCCGGCGGGCCCCCCGGGGCTGGGCCGGTGGCGCCGGCATGACGTCCGGCAGCATGAAGTTCAATGGATACTTGAGGGTCCGCATTGGCGAGGCCGTGGGGCTGCAGCCCACCCGCTGGTCCCTGCGCCACTCGCTCTTCAAGAAGGGCTACCAGCTGCTGGACCCCTACCTGACGGTGAGCGTGGACCAGGTGCGCGTGGGCCAGACCAGCACCAAGCAGAAGACCAACAAACCCACGTATAATGAGGAGTTCTGCGCCAACGTCACCGACGGCGGCCACCTGGAGCTGGCCGTCTTCCACGAGACGCCCCTGGGCTATGACCACTTCGTGGCCAACTGCACCCTGCAGTTCCAGGAGCTGCTGCGCACGGCCGGCGCCTCGGACACCTTCGAGGGCTGGGTGAGTGGCCGCGGTGGCTCTCGCTTGTGTCCGCTTGCCTCTCTGTGTCCCCTCCACTTTTCAAAACTCACCTGGGTCCCGCTTCCCCATCCCGTAGCCGGGCTCCCCGGCGGAGGAATTGGAACTCGGTCCAGATTCTGGTCCTCGCCCGGGTGGCCCCGGCCCTGGTGACGCGACCGCCGTGGGTGTGTGGGGGCTCGCGTGTGTCTCCAGGGAGCCGGCCGGGACACGGTCCCCTTCGGGGCTGGCGGCTTGGGCTAACGGGAAGTCAGGGCGGAGGAGGTCACCCCCCTACGCTCAGACTTTGGATAAGGCGCCTCAAGTCTCCGCACGCGGGTAATCCATACAAAGGAAAGGCGAGTGAGATGTGGTGTGAAAGTGGCTTGCTCTGGGCAAAGCCCTTAAAGCGCTTCTTAGGGGAAAGCCATACATTCTCGCAAGTATTATTCATAATGTTTATGGATACATGTTGGTTCAGCTGCTCAGACGTGCACACGTGTTTCAGCATGCAGATCCATTACATCCCCTGGGTACATAACCTACACTGGCAGGGATCTGAGTTCCTGGGTCCGCACGTTGGCAAAGTTGTATTGGGTAGCAGTTTTCCAAGGAGATGAGGTTTACGCGTGTTTGTAAGTAACTTCAGTTCTGTCACAGCCTGAGAGGTGTGTCTTGCATGCGCCTTTGTGCTACTATTGGTCTGGGAGCTTCCAGAACTCCTCAGTTCGCGGACCACCCCCAGTTCTCCCCATCTCATCTGCTGGTGTTTCTGTGTATTGACAAGTACTTACCCGCAACTACCTACTTGCCTCTCCTTTTCACATAGTTCCCATGAGACAAAATTTCTGCAAATGAATTAAAATTTCTATTAGCACTCTACTCAGTGCTAAAATGCTTTCACTCCTTATTCCCTGTACTGGCTTTGTGATACAGGTGTTCTCCTTTCCACTTTTACATGATGAAATGATAATTATAATGAAGTGGTCTGGTTTGGCAAAGTGGAGTGGGCTGTTTGAAGACTCTGGAGTTTAATGGTTTAAGTAGGAGGATGTTGGTTTTGAGTCCAGAATGTGAATCAGTATTGAAAACCTATTTGAAATTAACACGTGGTGGAATCAGGTGGATACTAATGAACACTTATTTCAATATTTATTGTATACTTTGAGGAACTGGTAATATTACCATATATTCTGTAAAATTACAGATGGCTTGGAGAACTATCTTTTAAGTAGAAAACATGATGACTATGACTATTTAATCATTTTAAATTCTATTGAGTTAATTTTTCTTCAGCTGAATTTAATGAAATTCAGAAGTGGATTGGAGAGGAACGGCTAAAATAGAGACTTTAAAAAAAAAAGAAAAGATTTTGGGTAGCCCTGGTGGCTCAGCAGTTTGGCGCTCGCCTTTCGGCCCAGGGTGTGATCCTGGAGACCCAAAATCGAGTCCCACATCCGACTCCCTGCCTGGAGCCTGCTTCTCCCTCTGCCTGTGCCTCTCTCTCTCTCTCTGTGTCTCTCATGAATAAATAAATAAAATCTTAAAAAAAAAAGATTTTATTTATTTGAGAGCGAGCAAGAGCACAAACGGGGTGAGGGGCAGAGGGAGAAGCAGACTCCCTGCTGAGAAGGGAGCCCCATATGGGGCTCTATCCTGGTACTCCAGGATCATGACCTGAGCTGAAGACAGATGCCCAACTGACTGAGCCACCTAGGTGCCCCTAGAGACAATTTTATCCTGTGAATTTCTAAATAGAAATAGGTGTGAGCCTAGGAATCCAAATGGAAGTACTGAATTAGTGTTTGATTAGGAGTTAGGTGGGGAAAACTCTGGAGGAAACAGAAGTTCTGAGTATGGTGGTACAGAATGGCCAGTGGCTATTAGAAGCATGACTTCCTGGAGATAACCTAGACTGGTCCTTCTTACCCCTGGTCTGCACCACTGAATCACATGGTTGGGGGCGGGGCGGGGGGGGGGGGCTTTTGAAAATCTCTGCTTTTAAAAACTAAGAGTCTCTGGCTGTGGGACCCTAATGTCAGTACTTTCAAGCTCCCAGGTGATTCCAAATGTGCAGGCAAAGTTGAAAACCTGTGGCCTAAATGAAGACCAAGAGATTAGGACTGAAAGTATACTGTAGGAAGATCCAGATAACCTGACTTGGTGGAGGTGTGTAGAGCTGCTTATGGTTCCACTGGATGAACAAAGATTTAAATGTATATTAAATATCTATATCTACAATTGTCCAAATTAATTATACTGAGATGTTTAAATAATACATGTTGATGTTTTTGAAAAAGTGAACATTTGGTAGGCTAGATCAGCATTTAAAAGACCTTGAAACCGGTGATTTGCCATTCATTTATATTTGATTGGGGGGAGGAGCAGAGTTTTTTGTAAAAAGTTCTGGGTATTTTTAAGTTTTGGGTAATTTGAAACTGAGGATAGGATAGATTGAGTAGAGTATTTCATTAATTTTTAAGAAAAGTCTTGTTAGGAAAATATTGAAAGTGTATAGAATGCTTGCTTTAAAAATGATTCTTTATAGATCTAAAAGTGGTTTACACGTTTAGAATTACAGAAATACTTTTTAGTATTTTGAAGTGTGTAGTATATTCAGACATTTACCAGTAGAATATTTGATTTTACTTCACAATAAATTGATGTGGTGCAATTGGAATTATAAATCGCTGAACTTAAAAAAAAAACCTAGTGACTTTTTGCTAGTTCATGAGAGACAAAAAACCGAAAATATATTTATCATTAGAATAAAAGTTAATGCCTTCTGGCTTAACGTACTTTCTAAGTATCGAAAAGATGACAACTTTGATTTTTGTACCATTTTTTTCAGTGTTACCTTCTAAGCTTGATGAGAAAAGGGACTTAGTTTAATGTGGTATATTCCTGATACCAAGCACACTGTCTGACATGGACTAGGCAGTTAAATATTTCTTTCCTGATTGACTATATATATTTAGTTAAATCTACATAAAAACCCAAGGAGGTGGGTGGGCTACAGCTAAAGAAGTTCTTAAACAGTAATTCACAGCATGAAACAGTTAAATCAGAAAAAGATCTCAAGACCTAAGTTTCCACCTGAAGCTAAAAGGAAGAGCAAGTTGAGCTATAAGCAAAGAAGGAAATGGTAAAGAAGGAAGTCCGTGATGTGGAAAAGAGAAACAATAGAGAAACATCAATGAAAAGCTGGTTCTCTGGGGGGAGGTGGAGAAAACAATAGAATTAATGAACCTCAAGCTAGAATGATCAAAAAAAGAAGGCAAAATTACAGTATTAGGAAAGAGAGAACATGATTATAGATCCTACAGACGTTAAAAAGAGAATATTATGAATAATTCAATGTCAATTCCACAATTTATTTCATGTGTCAGTACTTTTAATGTTGTATACATCAAATTATAGTAAAAAGACGACTATAAACAACATGCAGCCCCTCTATTTTTATGAACAGCACAACAGATTACAGTAAGCCGAGTTTATATTTCACCATCAAGTGTGGTTATCCCATTAGTTCACTTTGTGATGGGTCATTAAGAATATCTTCAGGGATCCCTGGGTGGCGCAGTGGTTTGGCACCTGCCTTTGGCCCAGGGCGCGATCCTGGAGACCCGGGATCGAATCCCACATCGGGCTCCCGGTGCATGGAGCCTGCTTCTCCCTCTGCCTATGTCTCTGCCTCTCTCTCTCTCTCTTTCTCTGTGTGCCTATCATAAATAAATAAAAATTAAAAAAAAAACTTCAAATCCAGTAGTCTCATCATTACCCCTTAAAATATCCAATGAAAGGTTTGAGCTTGGAAGAAATGGAAGACACTGAACATGCTGCACTGCCTTGAATTCCATTTGTAATTTTAGTGGAGCAAACAGACCCTGGATGTTTCTTAGTGTAGAAAAATTCATTTTATCTTGGTTGAGCTGGAAATTTTTTTCTGACAATTCAGGAGGATGACTGGGCAAAAGTTCATTTTTCACACAAGGGAGACCTTTTCGAAGAAGATCATGCTGTTCAAAAGGTCCACTTGCTGAAAGTTCAGTAACTGGAATACTTTCCTTCAGCTGAGATCCAAGTCCTCTGGCATTCATCTTCACTTGCTCTGTGAACAGCCACTCAGCTCTATTACCGTCAGCCGGCCCCCTCAATTCCACAATTTAGATGAAATAAATTTCTTGAAAGATTCGAACTACCTATACTTATTCAAATAATTTTAATAGCTTTATTAAGTATTTAAATTTAACTTTCCACAATGGAGACTTGAAGTCTCAAGATGGATTTACTGGAATTCTGTCATAAATATATTTAAGAAATAAATAGTGCCAACTCTATACAACCTATTACAGAAAATAGAGAAGGAAACACATCCCAACTCATTCCATGACAATATGCCAAAACCTGATGAAAACATTACAAGAAAATAAAACTACAGACCAATGCCCCTTGTGAACATAGATAGAAAAATTCTTAAATTTTAGCAAATTTTAATTCACCAAGATAGCAGGTGGGGAGTACATTATGACCAAATGGGGTTTATAACCAGGATGCAAGATTGGTTAAACATTTAAAAATCAATCAGTGCAATTCTTCATATTAATAGAATAAAAGAGATTAGTATGATCATATAAGAATAGAAAAAGTATTTGACAAAATTAAATATCCATTTATGATAAAAACCCTCAACAAATTAGTAATAGAATGGAACTTACTCAGCCTAATGAAAGACATCTGTGAAAAACCTGTAGGGAGCATCTTAATGGTGAAAAAATGAATGATACTCCCCTAAGATCAGAAGTGGCAAGGACGTCTGTTTTGTCACTTCTATTCAACAGTGTGTTGGAGGTCCCATTCAGTGCTTTAGGCAGTTTAAAAAATACATAAAGATTACAAAGGAAGAAGTAAAACTGTGTTTGCAGCCAGTATTACTGAGTAAATATAAGCTCCACTCACTGAAGTCACACTATGGTGAATGAATCTTTCCAAGAATTCTTAAAAACCTCTTTTAAGAGGTGTTTTTAAACAGTTCTGCATAAGCATCACAGATTGGCCATGTATTTTACTTCTGTATGATTGTAGAAAATTCTAAGACATTTATAAAAGGGCTACTAGATCTAACAAGTGAATTTTCCTAGGTTGCAGGATCTAAACTAATATACAAAAGTCAATTGTATTTCTATGTACTAATAGTGGACTGAAGTAGAAAAAAATACCATTTATAAGAGCATAAAAATATCTGAAATAGTGTAAATTTGATTAAAGAGATGCAAAACTTGTTCACTGAAAAATGACAAAATATTTCTGAAATAAATAAATGGAGAGAGATATTGTATTCGTGAATGGGAAGATTCAATATTGTTACGACCCCAATTGTTCAATAGATTTATTGCAATCCTACTCAAAATCTCAGCAAACTTTGTTGTAGAAATTGATAAACCGATTCTAAAACTTATATAGGACATGGAAAAGACTAGACTTATTTAATAGTAATTTTGAAAAATAACAAATTGAAAGACATATACTCTCTGATTTTAAGACTTTTAAAAATGCTACCATAGTCAAGATAATGTGATATTGCAGTAAAGAGAGTTCTTTAGATCAGTGGAATGGAAGAGAATCTAGAAATAGATCTATATGTGTATGACTGGGTGATTTTTTTTTTTTTGACAGAGATACCAAGGCAAAGGCAACTTGATGGGGAAATAATCTTTTCAGAAGTAGTACTTGAACAATTAAATAGCGAAATGCAGAAATATGAGCATTGACCCTTAAAACATACACAAAAACTAGCCTAAAATAGATCATAGATCTCAGCAGACAAGTTTAACTGTAAAACTTATATAAGAACACAGAAGAAAACAGTAGTGACATTGGGTTCAGCAAATATTATTTAGATAGGACACAGAAAGCACCAACTATTAAAAAATCAAACTTTATTAAAGGAATTGTTTCTCTTCAAAAGACTTAAGAAAATGAAAAATCAAGTCATAGATTGGGAGGAAATATTCTCAACATTAAGTCAGACAACAGGCTTGTAACATGAACTTATTAAAAAACCTCTTAATTTGAGAATAATACCGATTTAAAAATGGGACCAGATTTGTATATTTTCAATGGAAAATAGCTCATGAAAAGATGCTCAAAATCATTAGTCATCAAGGAAATGCAAATTAAAACAAAAATTCATTGGAAAGGCTAAATTAAAAAGATCAACCATATCAAATGTTAGTGAGGAAAAGGAGCAACTGGAACTCTCATACACACTGTGAGGAATATAACATGGTATAGTCACATTGGAGAACAGTTTGATAGTTTCTTGGAATGTTAAACATATACCCACCATGTGAACTAGTTACCCTTAAGTATTTACCAACAGAAATGAAACTCTTTTGTACAAAGACTTAGATTTGGATGTCCATAGCTGCTTTATTTGTAATAAAACTAGAAACTACTCAAATGTTGGTCAACAGTTGAATTAAAAAAAATTTTATTGAAATATAGTTGACATACAATGTTAGTTTCAGGTTACAACATAGTGATTTGATAATTCTGTACATTATGTAATGTTCACCATGATAAGTACACTTACCGTCTGTCATCATATGATATTATAATATTATTATACTCTCTATGCTGTACTTTTGTTCCCCATGACTTTATTTTATAACTAGAAGTTTGTACCCTTAATTCTCTTCACCTATTTTGCCCATCCCCGCAGCCCCCTCCCTTCTGGCAACCACCAGTTCTCTATATTTATGAGTCTAGTTTTGTTTGTATGTTTGTTGTTTTGTTTTTTGATTGCATATATAAGTGAAATCATATGGTATTTTTCTTGGTCTGACTTATTTCACTTAGCATAATATCCTCTAGGTCTATCTATGTTGTTGCAAATGGCAAGGTATTCCATTGTGTGTGTGTGTTTACAGACCACTTCTTTATCAGTGGACTCAGGTTGCTTCCATATCTTGGCTATTGTAAATAATGCTGCAGTGAACATAGGAGTGCCTGTATCTTTCTGTATTTTCATTTTGGGGGGTACTCACTCAGTGGTGGAATTACTGGATTGTATGGTATTTCTCTTTTTAATTCTTTACGGAACCTCCATACTGTTTCCCACAGTGGCTGCACCAATTTATATCCCCACCACCAGTGTATGAGGGTACCCTTTTCTTCACACCCTCAATACTTGTTATTTCTTGTCTTTTTGATAATAAACATTCTGACTGGTGTAAGGTGATAGATGCCTCATTGTGGTTTTGATTTGCATTTACCTCATGATTAGTGATGTTAGAATCTTTTCATGTGTCTGTTGAACAGATGAGTGATTAATGAATTGTGTACCCATACTATAGAATACTACTTAATACTAATAAAAAGTGATGAAGTATTTGTACGTGCAACATGGACAAATCTCAACCCAATTTATATTGAGTGAAAGATGCCAGACAAATAGGAGTGCATACCATATGATAACATTCATGCAGAATTCTAGAAAATGAAAACGAGTTTGTAGTGATTGGAAGCAGACCAGTGGTTGCTTGGGAATGGAAGATGGAGGTGTGGGAGGGAATGGATTACAAAGGAAGCACAAGGAAGCTTTTGAGGGAGATGACTATATTTATTATTTTGATGGTGGTGATAGTTTCAGAGTTATTTACTTACACCCAAGCTATCAAATAGTACACTTTTAAGTATGTGCATGTTATTGTATGACAGTTATATGTTAATAAAGCTGTAGGGGAAAGAACAGTGAGGATTTTACCAAAGAAGATGTTAAGTGAGTGACTGAATTAGGTTTAAGCCAAGGCTGACTCTTGAAATCTACACTGCCTCTTAGGATAGAAAATATTTATGAGGGTAAGACCATAAAAAAATTCATTATAGTTTCTGATTTTTGGGACAGTCTCATTTTCTAAATTGTCACTCTAGATTTCTCTTTCTGTTTCTTTTAGAACTGGTTGATTTTGCATAATTTCTTGGATTTCTGAAAACCAAAAATATTCCCACATTAAAACTTTCCTTCTTTCATGTATTTTCTTTTTATTTGCTATATGTCCAAATGGGGACTAACTTCTAAACTTAATGCAGAACATGGGGAAATGGGGGGAGGCAGGAGGAGCTGGAGGCTGCGTCATGGAAAGACCTTGGCACCCCTTCAGGAAGGAAGGACCTGTTTGGCGGGATCTCAGGCTGTTTTCCTCCTTCACCCCTCCTGAAGACATTATGTTCCCTGCAGCATTGGAAGACTGCTTTCTCTGAACTTCTCAGTGAAGTTTTTGGTAGTCTTGTCAGGTGAAGCGGCCAGGTTACCTTTTTGGTAGTCTTTTTGGTAGTCTTGTCAGGTAAAGTGGCCAGGTTACCACCGGACAATTGTCAATTGCCTTTTTTCCTGATTCCTGGACCCAGATGCGTGAATTGATAGCCATTTAAATTCTTCCAGATTCATTATCTAGAGTTCCATTGTCTTTTGTACTTTGCAGTGTGATTATTTATTCTAACATTTCTTTCTTTCTGAGCCAAATGGCCAGGAGTGTCCAACATTGACTGACAGTGTTGAAGGGAAAGACATATTTTAGCATCTCTAGGGAGGTTTATTCCAGTGGTACAGGAATTGGATTGGAGATCCTGTGTCTTCAGTTTCATTGTCAGAATTTTGCTGTAGTGGGGCTGGCTGTTTCTCATTACGCAGGTTGTGGCTCAGAAGATCCCCCGCTACAGAGAGCATTTTCCTGACCACGTTATTATCTTGTCATCCTTCATTGCTCTCGTCATTCTCTGAGATCATTTTGTCAATTTACTTATACCTTCCTCCTTTCAAGTATAAACACCATGAGAGCAGAGGCTCCTCCTCTCTTATTCACGGTTCTAATCCTACCACCTGAAGTGGTGTCCAGTATGGGTAGGCACTAAATATTTGTAAAAAAAAAAAATGAATTTCTTAAATGTGATTTTGGAGCAAGTAGAGTGTAAGTACTTTGGGAACCTCTGTAAACATTTAATTCATCTTTCTAAAAGAAATCATTGGGGAGTGACCAATTATTACAGTGCGCCTTTTAAAAATCAATTAATGATGTATCAATATGTATTTTATAGATTGGGCAGGATTTTTATGTCCTTTGAGTATGATAATGGATTGAAAACTCTGTGGATGAAAAAATTCCTTGTTTTTGCTTCCGCTTAAAGGACTGTGATTTTTAAGCCTGCTAATAGGTTGTAATTTCTTTCACTGGTAATTTGTGAGCCCAGCATGTTAAATTTGGGGCCGAGGCAAGACATAAGCATTCAACCTTGGAGAGTTAATGAGGTTGGTGGGCAGACTGTGAATCATTTCATCTTATGTAACACTTTTGGTATCTAGCAGGTGTTCAAATGATGATTAATTACAATAGTAAAAGTACAGCACATTTTTATGAGAAAGGTAGCATTTACTTAGAATAAGAGAAGTGCCTTGGATTTCTTGCAGTCTCTCTTTTTTTATTGGATTTATTTTTATTTATTTATTTATTTATTTATTTATTTATTTATTTATTTATTTATTTTATGATAGTCACACAGAGAGCGAGAGAGAGAGAGGCAGAGACACAGGCAGAGGGAGAAGCAGGCTCCATGCACCGGGAGCCCGACGTGGGACTCGATCCTGGGTCCCCAGGATCGTGCCCTGGGCCAAAGGCAGGCGCCAAACCGCTGTGCCACCCAGGGATCCCCCTGGATTTATTTATTTTAAAGAGAGAAAAGGTGTGTGGTGAGGGGAGGGGCAAGGGGGAGGGAGAGAGAATCTCAAGCAGAGTCCCTACTGAGTGTGGAGCCTACAGTGTGTTCCATCTCCCAACCCCTTGATTACCACCTGAGCCGAAATCAAGAGTTAGATGCTTAACCATCTGCAGTCTCTTTTCTGTCTTTTGAAATAGAAGGACGAGAACCTGAATAGATCAGGTTCTGCTTTTGTGTTAACTGCTTATCTCTGTCTTATTAGAATATGATTAAATTGAGGCCTGAGTAGGAACTCAGTGCCTTGAGCACTCTTTTCCACTGTTAACATTGCTGTATCCAAAATCAGTTTTCTCAGTTGCCAAGCTGACAGTCATTCCTTAATACCTTCAGTTGTTTCCCCTTACTCTTGGAAAAAGCACACATCTTTAAGATGGTATAGAAAGTTCTCCATGATCTGGATCCTGGTTTCCTCTTGAGCCTATTGCTCAACTCTCCTCAACCCAACTCTGTTCCAGTCACATCTTTCATCCTCGAGGGCCACCTCTGTGCCTCAGGTCTCACTATAGACATCACTTGCCCAGAAAACTTTTCCTGACATCCCAAGTCTGGATCCTCCTCTGTAGTATTCCCTCAGTATCCTGAGATCTCCATTGCCCACCTCCCTCAACCCTCATCCTGAAAGAGTGGATATATGGGATTGGGCTCTCATGAAAGTATGTGATATTGGTTAGAGGGAGTTCAGTGTGTAATAGTATGGATGATTAACTAGGATTTATATTTCTTCTGCTCCTGGAGTAGCTACTCTAACACAATTACATGTGTCTGTAAAAAGTGTGTCTGCATGAAATGCCAAGCCCTAGGTGAACCCTCATCCACCATTGAACATATCCTATGTACTGGGCACTGTGCTCTATCTACCCTGGAGAGGCAAGTGAATAAGACAGACATAGCCTCTTCCTTCATAGGCCCTGGAGTTTCATGGAGGGAAGGAGATTGGGGGAGAAAACCAGCAACCAGGAAATTACAGGAAAGAAGTACTAAGATGCTTTGAGCACCTGGTTGGAGGAGATTGGAAACATTTTTCTGGAGGGAAGATAGCTGATTTTTAAAGCCCTAGTATAGAGAGCCACAGGCCTGCTTTAATAAACGACTGTGATATATCATTCCTCAAAAGAAGAAAAGAGATTTTTGACCTGGTAATGCTTTCCCAGGGAGACATCACAGGTGCCCTTTTGAAAGGTGTATGTTCCTGACCCATTAGAAGTGTTTCCATCTTTGGAAAGTGACTAAGTTATGATGTCTATGAACAGATGACCTGACCTGAAAGAACATTTGACTCCCAAAGGCAGAACACAGTAACACCCTGTTTGAACCAGTAAATACCTTAAGCTTTATACAGATCATAAAAGAATCATAGATGTTGAAGCAGGAGGATTATCTAGTTCAGAACAACAACAAAAAACCTGGCAGGTCTTAGGCCCATGGACAGCCTGCAGATGAATTCATTTGACAGAGATGTTTTTCATGTTGAATCTGACCGTATTTATTTCTATGGTACTCCTGTTAGCCAGGCCCTACCACTCCCTGTAACAAACTGGCTGTCTTTACTTATTACCTACTTGGTTCTGGAGGTTTTTGAGTTTTTGACATCTACTGTAGTTTAAGAATGTGGAATCAAAAGCTACAGCCAAAGCATTACTATTGCCTTAGCTCACATAATGTATGACACTTGCACTTTTAACATGAAGATATAGGTATATTTACTTAGATTTATTTAGATATGTAATAATTTATTCAGAAATACATTAAATTAGATATATATTTATTTTTTTAATTTTTTTTAATTTATTTATGATAGTCACAGAGAGAGAGAGAGGCAGAGACACAGGCAGAGGGAGAAGCAGGCTCCATGCACCGGGAGCCTGACGTGGGACTCGATCCCGGGTCTCCAGGATCGCGCCCTGGGCCAAAGGCAGGCGCCAAACCGCTGCGCCACCCAGGGATCCCGATATATATTTATTTAGGTATTTATTTACATGTATATATTTGTGTCCTAAAATTTTATTTATTTTTTTAAAGATTTATTTATTCACGAGAGACACACAGAGAGAGATAGGTAGAGACATAGGCAGAGGGAGAAGCAGACTTATCACAGGGAGCCCAATGTGAGACTCGATCCCAGATCCCAGGATATGCCCTGAGCCAAAGGCAGACACTCAACCACTGAGCCACCCAGGTGTCCCGTGTCCTAAAATTTTAGAGGAAGCTGGCTTATTAGTAAATATATGAGGAGTTAACTTTATAAAAAAAATATTTAAGTAATCTCTACACCCCGTATGAAGCTTGAACTCACAACCCTGAGATCAAGAGTCAAACGCTCTTCTGACTGAGCCAGCCAGGTGCCCCTATGAGAAGTTAATTTTGACTACAAATCAGTATTAGATTAACTTCCCAATAAAAAAAGAATCTCTTGTATTTCATTATACAATTTTCAGCAATATATAAGTGCTGTGCTATAATGGGAGTCAGGAGAGCTGGTTTCTGGTTGTGGCTTTGCTGTCTATCAGCTGTGACCTTAGGCAAGCCTCTGTGTGTCAGGGTCTCATTTTCCTGGTTTAGATCATGAAGGGGTTACACTAGAATATCTCTAAGGACCCTTCTGCCTATACAGCCTCTGCTTCCATGTGTTAGGCAGTTGCATCATTTCTTTTGGAGTGATTGGTGGTTTTTTTGTTTTTGTTTTTGTTTTTTTGGTTTTTTGATTGGTTTTAAGCAGTCAAGCTGAATTATGTCTTGTTAAAGTTAGTAACTCCTAAGAATTGGTCCAAATCTAAATTGCTCGGACTTGAAGAAGGTTTAGCTCACGTCTTAATGGCTTTTAGTGCTGATAGTGATGTTGGTGTTATTTCCTTGGTTTAGAATCAGCCTTAAGGAATTATAGTGGGTCCTCATTTCAAGCCACATCAGCTATATTTCTTGATTTACAGTAATGGGCTCCTTGTCCTATGGGATGGTTATAACTTACATCCCTGTTGTCAGAGAGAGACTGAGAATCCCACTGTTTGAGCTTTAGCTAGAAGCCATTCTTACTAACATGGTAATTAATGCTTTGTAGTCACAACATGTCTGTAGCCACCAGTTTATATATTCACCTTAGGTGATGACAAATACTATAAATCACTTGTAGAACAGACGTTTTAATTAGATGGAGGAATGAGCCCAAGGGTATTGGCTATTGTAGTGTTTAAGTGCTATGTCAAAGAACTTTATGAGATGGGAGATTTTTGTTGAGAATCATGGTATTATCCAGAGAGATTTTTATCAAGCTTTTTATTTTGATGTATTTTGATATATACAGCAGTGATTATCAAAGCACATAGGAGTTTTTAGTAGAAGGACCAATTAATAGAGGACTCATCAACAGTGCTTTTATTAAGTGCTGTCTTTTGGAGCATTTGTTCAGTTTTATATAAGCTTTGCCCTTGCACCTTATAGGGAGAGGAATGCTTCAAAGGTTTAGTTTGTGCTTCTGGTTAAGTAAACAAACAAAAAATTTAAGAAATTTGCCAGAGGATACTAACATGAGCCCCTTGTAATTAATAAAATAAATCAGACGGGGCCTGTGTGAGCATGTTTTAGATCTACTCCCCTGTTCTTTAAGTGCTTAAACTAAAACCCCAAAGCTGCATTTTCATTTCTAAGTCATATTTATCCCTTGTACTTGCACAGCACTGTTTCTATATCTTTCTCATGGCACTTAGATATGATGATGTGCCTCTGTCCTTACATGAGGCTTTGGTATTCTAGTCTGTGATGTCTCAGGGCCCCTCTCCATGGCCCCTTCCAGAATCAGAGTTATGTGGTTCTAGATCTGGTTCCATTGGACAATGAAAGTTTTGCTCTCTTCTGAAATATCTTCTGGAGACTATTCTGCTGATGCTCAGTTTTGTTTTAAGCTCTGAAATTATTTTTGGAAGAGTACACAAAGGTCTTAAGTATATTAGCATAATTCCCCAAGTAGAATACATTTATTAATTTGTGAGCTGCAGACCTCTTAAGTGCTTTATCATATTTTATTGTTGTTCTATTATAGTATGGAAGAGTTCAGAACAGATTCTTAGCGGAAGCAGTGCTTCTGAAACCATTTTTGAGCCCTGAATCCTTTTAGTGATGATGAAAGCTATGAACCCTGTTTCTAGAAAAATGCATATATATGCATATCAACAATGTGTTGGGGTCATTGTCAGCAGATTAGTGGCTCCCAAAGCCCGATGGTGGACACAGAGCTTCAGGTTAAGAAAACCCCAGTTGAAAGGTATAAAAAGAATAAGACTTTCATTAATTTCTAATTCCCAGGGCCTGATTCTAATATTTTCCCCTGTATTTGAGGGCATTTTCATTTCAACTAATTATAGCAGACAATTAACTAGTTGAAAAAAAAGAGCTATAAATTATAGAGAAAAATACTTGCTTAAAAAATGTATTCTCACTTCTGGCTCCTGGTGAAGTATACTAGATGATGACCCATTTTAAGACTTATTTGGTTGTGTTATTTAGGTATTTTCAAAAGCCTCTATTTTTGAAGAGGTTTCTTTGAGGTTTGCAGTAGATGAAAAGTTAAAAAAAAAAAAAACTAAAAAACTGGGACAGTTTGACTTTGGCTTGTATCTTTTGTTAATATCAACTTTTTGCCTGTAAAAAGAGATAGGATTTAGCTGTATACTTAAAACATTTACCGTCTTTTTGAGCTATACTGGGCATTATGGTGAACCATTGTGTTAGTTTAAGATAAGACGATGGAATCAGTGATGCTTGTCTGCTCCTCTTGTCTCGTGACCCCTGGTCTCCTATGCTCTGGGTCCCTTTGACCCAACAAGATTCTCCTATCTTCTCTTGAGTTTCAGCCCCTCTCACTGACGCCATGGGAAACTACCTGATGATGGTAAAAATTGAGTTGAGTGGAGGTTGTCCAGAGAGCAGCCCCCTAGCTGGCTAGAAGTGAAGTTAGAATCCAGCTCTGTGGACTTGAATCCAGATTCTTCTCTGACACCATCACTGTGCAGTGGAGGCATCAGAAAAGTCATTTCACCATTCATAGATCTTTACTGAATGCCTGCTGTGTTGTACCCAGCTCTATTCTAAATGTTATAGATAGGACAGAGAACACACGGAATCTTGGTCCTCACAGAGCTTCCACCCTAGTGTGGAGAGGTGGATAACAAACAGGCAAATAGGTGATTATGAAAATAATAAATGGTGGTTAGGAGAACTAAAACAGGGTGATGTGGTGGATAGTGATAAGGTGACTGCTTTACGTGGAATGGACAGAGATAGGCTCACGGAAAGGGGACATTTTGGTTGTGACCTGAGTGATAAGCACCCAGCTATATGAACTTTAGAGAAAGAGAATCCTGGGCAGAGGAACTGGCTAAGATGAAGGCCCAAAGGTAGAATCAAGTTTAACATGTGTAGGAACAAAAAGAAGGTAATGGAAAGAGGGTAGGCTTGGTGTTACCAGTTAAGTGCATTACTCCGGCTCTGCTATAGTGAGCAAGTCCTCCATCTCCAACAATTTTCTCTTCTGGAAAATGGTGTTAATGTTAGCTACCTTTAGGATTGGTGTGAAGATGAGATGTAATACATCAAAAGTGCCCAGCACAAAGTTGCCCCTCAAGAGATGGTAGCTTTGGTTACTTAAAAAAAATTTTTTTTGTAGCTTTAGTTATTTTTAATTTCCCAAAGATATTCAGATTTTAACAAGAGCTTTCTGAAAATAACCATATTGGCCAAAGAAAGACATTCAGATGGTTGTATTTGAGACAGTGAGGGGTAGTGATTTAAGTTTTCTGGGGATAGGGTAGGGTATAGTCATGGTGTTCCTCAGGTGACACAGAATCATCCACTTATTCTACATTTTGCAGCACCATATTTTCTAAAGGAGAAAGAAAACTAAGATTCTGATAATTCCATATTTTCAAATTATTGAATGATATATTTTTTGTAGACTCCTACATACTAATGGAAAGTTTCAATTATTTGAAGGATAGGATAATTATACTGTGATGATATAATTGATAAGGCCTCTAGGTGTTTTTATTTTATTTTTACAAAACTATAAACTTGTGGATGAGAATTAATAAACGTGGTGCCAGACATCATAAAAGAACTAAAATCTCAAAATGTCTGAATAACTAGATACAGTTGGTTCTTAACTACTGAAAGCCTATTTATTGACTAATTTTGTGAATTAACTCTGGAGAATTTTACTTATCTGAGGAATTTTGAATGATGTCTATCTTGGCATCTCCTTGGCCTCTGGAACATTTCTGACCTCCCATCCAATATCCATTTGGTATGTGTTTAATGTAAAAAAAAGCATTACTATTTGTCTAAGCCACATAAATTAGGATGCAGAATCTACAATTATAGAGTAATAGTACAAAGTACAGGCTTTGAGGAATATTTATTGGACAACTACCATAATTATCAGTGCATCATAGTGTGATGATTGGGTGTCAGCCAGGTTGGGGTTCAGCACTTAGTTCTGTCTCTCATTAGCAGGGGCCACTGAAGCTCTCTGAGCCCCAGGTTTCTCATCATAACATAGTAGCTGCCTTACAGGCTTATGTGAGAATATGGTGAGGACTTAGGTAAGCTATAGAGCACAGCACGTGAGACACATAGTACTAACAGAAAATTATCATCCATGTCCCCAGAACTGCCACTCCCACCAGTGCTTACATATGAAGTCATGGTCCCAGCTTTTTCTGAAATTAACTCTGAAAACAATAAGACACTGATTTACATAGAAATTTTAGAGTTTTTAATTTTAGAGAAATTTGAGTTTAATATTTAGATTTTTGAGAATTTAGAAGTGAATTTTGAGTCTAGTCTTTTATTTTTCTTCTTTTTTCATAAAGATTGTATTTATTTGACAGAGAGAGAGAGAGTGTGTGTGTGTGTGTGTGTGTGTACGCACAAGCTGGGGGAGCAGCAGAGGGAGAGAGAGAAGCAGATTCCCCACTAAGCAGGGGCTCAGTCCCAGGACTCTGAGGTTATGACCTGAGGTAAGGGCACATGCTTAACCCACTGAGCCACTCAGGTGCCCCTAAGTTCACCCTTCTTACTGTTCTTGCTTCTAATTTAAGATTCTGGAGTGTAAATTAATAGGATGGTTCCTGGTGGAAGAGGAGATGGTTTCTCCACCCTGGAATCCTAGGAATTTGTAGTAAATTTTGTACATATGTCCACTGTGAAAGATCTTATGAGGAATATGGGGGAAATGAAGCTAGAAATACTTTAGGTACAGTGTTGGCTGAAGTTTGTGAAAAGCCTTGAAATTGAGTTTGTTGATTTGCTCATTTGATATTGGACAGATAGAAGATTCTGAGTTAGTGTGAATAACAAATCAGGAGGAAGTTGTAAAGGAGTGAAGGAGCCCTTTCAAAAACTGAAGTGAGCGCTTTTATTACTGCAGTTAAGGGAAATGATGGTAAATAGCCTCTTTCAGTTGGCATTAAAAGATGTTTCCTTGATTTAAGTTTGAACATATAATGCTAGTCATTGGATGTAAATTGTTCTTGCATGCTTTCAAGGAGAGAAACTATAATTTAAAAGTGCATCATTTGAATTTTGGGATTTATGGATGAAATCAAGGGCACCGACGATTTTGATTTGGTTTGCAGAAAAATATGAAGTCCCTCTCTGCTGCACTGACTCATTTTGAAGGTGATTTTTGTCCAGTTTTAGCTGTTGAATGGCTACTTGTTTTGGGTCCTGGATCTTTCACAGTTGATTTTGAGATTTCTGAAACGTATACATTTAATTTTTCAGAACACAAGTTTCATTCGCTCCATAGTAACGCCCAACAGTATGTGCACTGATATTTTAGCACAGCCTTGGTTTTGGGTATTCAGAAGCCATAGCTCTTTGGCTGTGCAGAAAATATATTGTTTTTGAGCCTCCCTGCTGGGGCTCCTCGCAGTCTTGTCATGCACATCCTGTACTTGGGTTGTGGTTGTATTGATTTGCTAGGGCAACACTGTCACAAATGTCTGCGGGTGAGTGAGTATGTGTTCGTGGGTGTCTGCCCTCGCTTCCACCTGACCTGCTACTTTGAGTCGGACAGTATCACTATGTGAACACCTTTCTCGGGGACCCTCAGCCGGCCCCCATAGTGCCTGGCCAAGTGCCCTGCCTGAGATAGGGATTTAAGGAAACATTTGTAGAATGAAGAAATGCCTCATTGTTTTCATGGCTTGAGTCTGATTCAGGATTTAAACATTGTCATCCGCTTTTGCTAAAAGATTTTGTCTTTAAAACATTCCTATCTCAGATAAGACATTAACACTTTGTGTGTGTGTGTGTGTGTGTGTGTGTGTGTGTGTGTGTGTGTATGAGAGAGAGAGAGAGAGAGAGAGAGAGAGAGAGAAGCCTTTTAAGAGCAGCCTCAGCCTCGGGTGGGGTGTGTGTGAGTAGTTTAGAGTGAATGTGCCGGCCTGATTTTTATTCCATTTGTTATTTAAAGAAGTTAAAAGGTGTGTGAAAGGACTAGCTGAATCCCAGGTTCCCCAAATAAAATGTTAACTTTTGTTTAGATGATAAGAGATGGTGTTCAAAACAGGAAAACCCTGACAGACTTCGATCATCTGCTGGTACGCAGAGGTCAGGGGTATATCAGTGACCGCCCGCCCTTGGTGAGAACAGGACACTAGCAGGGAGCAAAAACCAGATCATGGTTGTGACCTTGAAGTGATAGCTGCCTATTAAGCTTCTTTCTCTTAAATATCCTGTTCTGACAAAACAAATAAGGGACTCCTGAAGCTGCTCCACTATGATTCTGATGTGCATTTGTTCTCTCTGACCCGAATTTCTTGTGGCTCATTGCCGACTCCTTCTGCTGTGACTTGATCCTATCGAACCTGTGTATGTAGGGTTTTGTTTTAAAACAGGAAAAATAATGATTCTGAAATTGCTCCTGTCAAGATATTAAATGAGTCTTTCCATTAATATTATTTCCATTAAGATTTTGAAGTCAAATTACTTAGTGATGGTTCTGCTTCAGCAAAGCTCACATGAAAAGGAAGAAACTGACCAAGAGAATTGGCAGAATAAAAAATGTGGTGTGCCCACTCTCCTGAAGCTACCCCCTCTTACTCTTAGCCAGACTCTTGATTCCTTACTTGTCTTCTCAGGCCATTGTTTGGAAGAGCTCAGGTTAGAGTCCATTATAATCAGAGAGAGCTTGTTTCCCAGCACCCAGGTCATTCTCTGTAGGCAAGTGCACCCATGTCCCAAGAAAACTGAAGCTGATGGCATGAACGCCCACTCCCATCTGTGGCATGTCCCCTTGTGGCCCTGTTTTCCTGCTGTAGGCAGGCTTGGGGTGAGGTGAGTTGCTGGTAAGGCCTGGCTGTCTGCCTGCCTTGTTGGGGTCCTCTCTGGGTCAGGGGTTCCCTTTCCCATACCTTCATTCTCTCCTTCCTGACACCTTCCCTTTAGAAAAAGGCCCAGATCTCTCTAAACACTCAGCCTTCCCAACTCTGACAGGGTGAGCCACACAGCTGTCTCCTGGCCTGGCTTGCTTCCATTTGGAAATGGGACTCAGTGTCTCCCCTTCTCTTCTCAATTAGCATGGATACCACTCTAGCAAAACCCAGGAATGACTGTGTCATTCTTACTGGCTACTATTTCTCTTTGAGACTTAGATATTGGTGTTACCTGGGGTTTTGTCCTTACATTGCTATCTTCCTCCAAATGATCTCTGCGTTCACAGTCTTTACCATACTGTGCATAAGCCAAAGCCTTCCAATGCTCCCTCTCCCATCTTTGTCCTTGAGTCTGATTCTGTTTCTAGGTCTGGGGCAGCTCAGAGCAAAGGACTTTAATACTCTGTCTCCTTTGATCCTCATGACAGCCCATGATGCATGAACAGGTACCAGGTAGCTGCATTCCCTCTGGGGGAACCTGTGGCTTAGGGAGGTGCCAGAACAGGTCCAAAGTCTCACATCTAAGATGCTTGCTGGGAAGACCAACTTGGACATCCAACAGGCATCTCTTGGTCAACACTGTCCACAATTAAATACTCCATCTTTCCCTTTAACTTGCTCCTCTGGCCATTTTCTTAGAACTAGTCTCACCATTGTTCAATCACCTAAGCGTCATTGTCGATTTTTTTCTCTCTTTCACCTGTTTCTCCATATCAGTCCATTACCAAGTTAAATTGGCTTGCTAAATACTTCTTGAATCAAGTTCTTCTTTTCCACCAGCACCACACCTGTTTGGGCCCTTGTCCTATAGATGGATGATTGCAGTAGCTCTGGAACTGGTCCCCATGAGTCAAACCTTACTCCCTCAAACCCATCTTCCACAGAGCTGCTTGAATGAGCTGTCTAAAGTTCAAGCCTAACCTCTCTCCTGCTAGAAATCTTTTAAAGGCTTCCTATTGCCCATAAAGTTTAGGCTTCTTGGGAAGATTCCCAGGAGTCTGGCCTTGCCTACTTCCCCCATTCCATTTCCCACCTTTCCTTGTCTCCAGTTCATGATCCAGGTACAGATGAGGAAGTTAGGTTTTCTTGCTTCTGCTCTTGCCAAATTCCTTTCATTTTCAGTACATATTGGGGGAGGAGGGCAGGTATTCCTTCATAATTTGCCCAGAGGATTTGTTATATAACACTAGAAAAGATAGGAGGGAATAAGGAGGTTCTATAGAAAAAATATGTCACTCTCCTTGTAACTGCACACCCACAAACAGGCCTGAACATGCCTATGCACATACCTACACACTTCCACGTGTCAGCTGACAGCATTCACTGAGCATCTGTTATGGCCATAGACCGTGTTAGGTGCGGGATATGCACGGTTCAAGTTGCTCACCCTGTAGGGGGGGAGACAGCACAAGCCCACTGTTTTATCAGAGAGTAGTTGAGTTCAGGAATAGAGATACGTGCAGGAATAGAAATGAATGTTAGGAGATTGCAAACCTGGGAATTCAGGAAGGACTTTCTGGAGGAGGTGATAATCGAGTTCAGTCTTTAGGGTAAGTCAGCATTAACTGGGTTTAAAGGTGGTACAAATATCTTTCTTCATAGCCCCCTTGGAGATTTGTATTGTCCCCCAGAGAATTTTTGTCTGTGTGGCTCATTTTAAGTGGGGCTGACAATATGTGATTTTTAAAAGCAAGCTGTACCTGGTTCATACCAGTGGCCGGAACATATGTCATCAGGGCAGGGCCTTTTCTTGGTCTGTTCTCATTTAACCTCAGTGCATGGGCACTGGTAGGTGCTGAATGAATGGTTGAGTTGGATGCCTTGAGGTGAGGGGTGAGAAAAGGCTCTCCTCTTTCCCCTGGAGGCGGTCAAAGTTATTGTGACCGTTGAAGCTTTTGTGGGGGTGACCCTGTGAGGTCCTAGGCTTGGTGGCCTGCCTCTGTAGTAGATCTCACGGGAGGGGCAGAGTGCAGTCTAGATGTCCAGTTCTGCTCTGAGCATGAGTACCAAACTCATTTGCAGGTGAAGGGAGTGCCCTTTTTTAATAATAAATTTATTTTTTATTGGTGTTCAATTTGCCAACATACAGAATAACACCCAGTGCTCATCCTGTCAAGTGCCTCCCTCAGTGCCTGTCACCCATTCACCCCCACCCCCCGCCCTCCTCCCCTTCCGCCACCCCTAGTTCGTTTCCCAGAGTTAGGAGTCTTTATGTTCTGTCTCCCTTTCTGATATTTCCTACCCATTTCTTCTCCCATCCCTTCTATTCCCTTTCACTATTATATATATTCCCCAAATGAATGGAGGGGGAGTGCCCTTTTAAAGGCTAACCTAGTAATTAATTCGAGCAGAAGGTTGGTGAAGGTGGAGCCAATTCATTTATTAGCATATAATATGATCAACCTAACTCATATAAATGTAGATTATTGTGGTTTGTCCTTTCCTAACTGCAAAAGAGCATTGGAGAGATGCCCTTGATTATGAGTTAGTCAGTGAGCTGCTGCTTGAAGATGGGAAAATAGCAAACTGTGTCATGTCTGCAGGTCTTAGCTTTCATTAGAGAGTTTTGTCTTCATATATTTGCAGCAAATGTCTATTCTTGGCTTAGGCTCTGCATTGGCTTCCCCAGACCCACCATTCCACGGGGCTTCGTCACTGTGCACAGTTGGTATGAAGCTTTTGTTTTTACAGAGGTCCATTTCCACCAGAAGAATCGCACCGTAAGTGTTTCCACAGGAACTCTGCCCCCAGCCACTGTCATTGTTGTGGCAGTACGAGAGAACCCACAGGGCGGAGGTGTCTTAGCCCTCGTTGAAAATGCAACAGATCTTTCCATTTCTCACCACAGAGTTTCCAGTGTGTTCTGGTACAGCATGGAGTCTTAAAACCAGGTTCACTGATTACCACATAAGAACAGATAATTAGATGTCTTAAATGATCTGTTGAAGACTAACATCTAGAAAGGTCACTGGGAGTTTCTCTACCAGCTAAACTTAACACCATGTAGAAGCTGTTGTGAAGGTCCAGGAACTATTGTCTAGCATCTGTCAAGACAAACAGGGAAGCTTTACCTCTGGCTAAGGCAATAGCTTCTCCATGGATCAACAGATACTATTCCGAATGAATCCATCATTCCTCTTGCATAGACTTCTTGACTTTTTCCCAAGTGCCTATGGTGTGACACTTTATGTTTACTGCCTGGTTGGTGTTTACAGTGGAACAGTTGGCATCATGGTCTAGTTATTTGGATTAAGTCAAAGGAATGGCTCGGAGGTTAGTATACGGTCTGGAAAAAGGCTTAACATTACTCCAATTAAGAAATTAGTCTATCTCAAATGATTATAACCCAAGTGTGAGATCTTCCAAAAGAATGGCTCTTCAGAGAAATAGCAACCAGCTCATTGAAAAATAAGACACTAGACCGGATAGAGAAGACTTTTGTGTAAAGACTGGTTGATTTCCCTTATAAAACTTTGAGAAGACTACAGTATAAGGAAAAAGAAGGTCTTCAATTTAATTGGCGAGATTTTCATTCATTCTCGAGTTATTATAAAACCAAGATTTGACAATGCAGGACAGAAAGACAGGTTTCTTTAGACTTTTATCTCAAACACACAAATATAGCTAATCTGCATCTAAAAGTAGTATTGTCTAAAAGTAGTACCTGGTCTTTTTTTGTAATCAAACAGTATTCTGAGTAATATTCATTGCTTAACTAAAAGCGTGTAACATAGTGAAAGTATAAAAATTGATTAGAAAATATATGAGTGTGAAGATGTTGAAGAAGAGTTTTACTTATAGCTGTGTTAGGCTAAAATGGGTGGAATTATAGTTGGCATCAGGAAATAGGGCTGGATTATTTAGAATGGGTGTCTTCTAGGTTCCCTTCTTCTGTCAGCCAGCCTGACCCCTTAGCTTTCTCCTGGGTTTAGGATCCAGACAGGTTTTTTTTTTCTTAAATCTTTTTTTAGTTAATGAAGTAAATTGACATACAATATTCTAGTTTCAGGTGTACAGCATATTTGACAATTGATTTGACCATTCTGTATGTTCCTCAGTGCTCACCACAACGTGTAGTCACCATACAACTTTCTTTTTTTTTTTTTACCATACAACTTTCTAATATTATTATTTAAAAAAATATTTATTTATTCATGAGAAACGCAGAGAGAGAGAGGCAGAGACATAGGCAGAGGGAGAAGTGGGCTCCTCTCAGGCATCCCCATGTGGGACTCGATCCCCAGACCCGGGATCATGCCCTGAGCCAAAGGCAGTCAATATTATTGACTATATTCCTGAAACTGTAGTTTTCATCTTTGTGACTTGTTTTACAACCAGAAGTTTGTGTCTCTTAATCCCTTCCATTGATCTCACTCATCCCCACCCCTGTCTAGCAACCACTAGTTCTCTGTATTTAAGAGTGTATGTTGGCTTTATTTTTTAGATTCCACATCTAAGTGAAATCATTTGTCTTTCTCTGACTTATTTCACTTAGTATTATACCCTCTAGATCCCTCCACATTGTTGCAAATGAAAAGATCCCATTCTTTTTTATGGCTGAGTAATATTCCACCCAACAGTTCTTCAGTGTAAGTCTTCTAACTGCAGAATCCTGTCACCTTTATGCTGTACAGGTATTTTGTAACAGTGGCTCTTTTGGATGGTGACTTTCTACTTGTAGCAGTCTCTCATCATCCTGAAATGATGTCAGCATACCTTTGGAACACCATGAAGCTTGCAATTTGAGGAACATGGCTTGCTTGTGGGCTTGGGACAGAAGAGGTATAGCCTTGGTTCCAGGCGTTGATAAAGTGAGAACTCTCTCAGAGTTCCTCCTCTCTCAGAGCTCTGAGAATTCTGATGTCATTCACATCCACTGCCACAGTGGCTGCTTTATGATACTGGATGGGTAAGAAGAAGAGGAAATAAGTACGAGAGACCTAGCTCCACTGAACCCATGGGAAGTGGGTCAGCAGTCAGGTGAGGTGGTGCCTGGCATTTCCCAGCCACATCTTGTGATATAAACCGAAACAGGCCAAAGGGTCCATTGTATGGCATTTCTATGAAAGTAAAGTATCGCGTGCCAGGTACAGCACACTGCAAGCAGAGATTTTGGTGACAAAAGTAATCTTTTTTACCCCCTTTGGTGATTTGTTGAATGAAGTGCCTAATGTTTGTAGCTGACTTGTGAGAAAAGGAGCTGGTAGAGAGTGCTGGATGGTTGCTATGTGACCAATCCTGCTGTTTTCAGGGCTGCAGAGCCAGCTGTGGAGGAATCAGACATCTGTAGGTACA
The DNA here is from genome assembly GCF_048418805.1 of Vulpes vulpes. Classification (NCBI taxonomy): domain Eukaryota; kingdom Metazoa; phylum Chordata; class Mammalia; order Carnivora; family Canidae; genus Vulpes; species Vulpes vulpes. The sequence continues at coordinate 97,419,927 of NC_132785.1, forward strand.
GCTTGGGACAACACTTGGGTCTGTAATCAATTGGTTTGCCTGTGAATGAAATAGGTGGAATGGCCACTTGCAGGTCTGCTCTGATGAAGATACCCTGCTTGGGTGACTCTCTCTCTCTCTCTCTCTCTCTCTGTGTGTGTGTGTGTGTGTGTGAGAGAGAGAGAGAGAGAGAGAGAGAGAGAGAGAGAGAGAGAGAGACTTCTAGAAGTTCCTCCTATGGCTCATCTGTGTAACCTTCTGTTTTCACCAGATCCTCATTGCTAGCCCCTCAAAGCTAAAGGAACCAAGGAACCTTAGAGATTATTCAGGACAAAGGATTTTGTATTTTAGATCCCCATGACTGTCCTGAACTCCAGTTGAGTGATTGAGGCTGGGCTCAAATCGCGTACCTAGTATGCTACTTTACATGGTAGTTTTTTGGTTTCTGCTTTGGGAGAATGACCTCAGGCCTATGAAGGGCTTATTTCTGTCCCTGTCACAACACTAGGCTGCGTACTCATTCTTTCTCAGTTCCTTTTTCTCTTATATTTCCTCACAAATCATTTTCCTCTTTCCACTATTTTTAGGGTAGCCAGTCCTGAGATACTCACACATAGATGATCTCCTCTCTCAAACCCTTTTCCAGTGAGCATGTTTGTGGAGCACACACTCTCTCTAAAGTCTTCTGTGACCTGTGGTCCCTTTGCAGCAAGCATAAGTGGGTGTTTTCAAGTCTTTTGTAAGAGGTCTCCCCTTAATGCTTAATTTCCCCATACTGTGTGGGTAGTAGACCTCGAGTAGAAAGAGAGGAGCTTCCAGGAGGTGTCTAGTTAACGCTGACCACTATACAGAAGTACTATGTTGTTTGTATCCTTTTCCCGTCCTTAGACAAAAACTTGTAATATTTGTTTATGGAGAGCAGATGGATAGAGCCTCCAACAATCATTTGCCAGTGGTGGAAATCGAGTGTGCACTGTGCTCACTGAAGAGGACAAATGATCCACCATGAGTCTCAACTTGTTCTAAGTCTTCTGGTACAGTGTCCAGAGGGGCAGAGTGATAAACAGGGTATCATGGGCGTGTGATAATGCCTAATAATAGTAGATACTTAGTAACAGTTAATGAGATGTCAGATTAGTGCTCACACAGACCAATTCAGTCCATTGTCAGAATACTTTTGAGATAGTTTGTTGTCTTCTCTCTTTAGGATGCAGCTGAGGCCCAGAGTGGGTGGGATACTTGCTCCTGGTTGGTGGTGGAGCTAGAGTTTAAACACCTGTGTGGAGGGTCCCTGTTTCAGGTGATTGAGAGGAGGCAAAGCAAAACACTGCAAGATGAACTACTGCATATTTGCCTTTTAAAAGTATATATTTAATTCTGATAAAGTGGTAGAGAAATTATTAAGGGTTTAATTGTTTACAGGGCCCCAGGCAGGAAGGACATCTTACATTGCATGTGATTCTACAGCAGATGACAGGTCCTCAGATAGCTCAGTGTTTCTCCAAATTAATATGATAGCTTAGCAATTTAATGAGTGAAGTATCAAAAGATCACAGAGCACAAATATGGCCACCTGTGGGATTAACCTCCCTTCAAACACTGTGCTTGCTATACTGTACACTTCTTTTACCTTTAACTTCATGCTCTCTTAACCAGTGAATCGCTAGGTAAAGCCACAGGTGAGTGTATCAGCACAAGGGTACTGCTTAAAGTTTTGGGTAGATTCTACAAACAGCAACGTTGAGGTAGCCAGAGGCATTTCCCAGTGTTGAAGGCTGTAACCTGCACCTATGGCCTTTTTCTCCCCTTTTGAGGTAGTTTTAAATCAACAATTACTTTGCCAATAGATTTGCCACTTTGTGGGAGCAATTATTATGTGTCTGAGGTTATGTTAGACATGGAATGGGTAGAAATAGGTAGGTTCTGTGCCCTCAAGGAACCTATCTTGTAGGGGAAACAGATTCATGAATACTTTCAGGGATCACATATTTTATTCTGTGTGTCTGATAAGGAGTTGATGCAGAACTCTGTAAAAGAATAAAACTTTCATGAGCTAAGCAAGCAGAAACCAACACTGCACATCTTTTTGGCTGTGTTTTGTGAACCATTCTGTTAATGTGAGTTTGATTTAAAGTCTACCCTCCATCCTAGCCTTCAACCAGACACCCATTATAGGAATGAACTTATAAATGAGTTGCTTTCCCTAAACACTTTAGTTCTCCTCATTTATCTTGTATCATTAGCTAATGATGTCAGTGTTCTCAGAAGTCATGTCTAAGCATAGTTTAGGGATGGTGTAGGAATTTTACCATATATTTACTTGGGCTGGTCTGCTGTCTGCTGCCCCTTGCTTTATAATCTGTTTGCCAGTATTCTGGCTTTTTTTTTTCTTTGAGTTCCTTTGAAGCTGGTTGCAGAGAGTCTGGTGGTGAGGGAAACAAGTGATAGGTATTCCTAAAACTAAAGGGATTTTGGTGAAAATTCAGGAAAGGCTGTCATATTGCTACTAATCTAAGGTGGTTTTATTTGTGCCAAGCTAAAGAGAGAATACTGAATTAGTTACTTTTTAAAAAATGCACTGACTTTTATTTAACTATTGTCCTTGGAGCCATGGGGATGGGGTGTTGCAGTTTAAAGTGATAATTTTGTGTTGGTAAGATTATTCTGGTTATCTTCAAGGCTGCGTGGAAAGTGTCCTTGCAGGTGTATCCATGCTTTCCCTCTCCTGCAGCAGCTTTCATCTGCTCTCTCCCTAGCTGTGGTGCCTATACTGGGAGGTGTTGGCAAGAGTACCTCTTGCCCACTGGGGAAAGCAGTGGTGTTCCTAGGCTTAATGCAATTGGAGTACCTGTAGTTTATTCCGAAATCCCAATTTTCTGGAGCTTTATGCTGTTAGCTTGGATTTAATTACCCCTAAGTGGTGGTCAGTGTTAACTAGAAGCCATTGGAGGTGATATACCTAATGTAGATCCCTCAGAGAGTGGTCCTGGGTCCGCTTTCATCAGAATTTGGTTTATAATGCTTCTGTTTTACACCCCAGAAGCCTAATATAACTAGCAAGGAATCTCATTAGTAATTTATATTGGCAGATCTGAAGTGTTAGGTAGTAAATCTGTTTTACACCATGAGTGTTAACTTCAGTCGGTGAAGCTTCCTGGGGTATATATAGGACAATGCAACCATCTTTACCAAAATAGAAAGGAAGAGAACCCATTATAGGGAATGGCATTAACTACATTTTATTTATTATTATTTTTTTCATTAACTACATTTTAATGAGCGTGACTGGGGCAGTCGGGTGAAGGGAGGGGGCTCATGGGCCTGGGGAGGAGACTTTATGTCATTGGTCTCCCAAAGCTGATTCATCTAGGTACCAGTAGAGCTGTGGAAACCCACAGGGGAATTCCCTGGCTCCTTTCCATTCTTCTTTCTGATATGATCTTTGACCAGTTTATTTGTTAGCCAGGCTTCCATTTTTATCAGCACCTATATATTTTTATGTCCCCCTACATAACAGACTGCACAGTTGATGTTACCCCCACAGGGAGGGGGGTCACAACCAGAGGAGGGGTCACAACCAGAGGAGGGTGCCAGAGAGAGGGGACTGTGCTGTATTGGGGCTCACCCTACTTTAGAATGCTCTGGAAGCCTGTGGCCCAAAAGTGGATTTTGAATGAATAGAAGGAAAGGGCTGGGTGGATGAAAACATGGGGGCCCTTTAAAGCATGTGTGGTGTCTGGAAAGGTGGGAGGTGGGGCAAGGCTTGTTGGTAGCTGGAAGAAGACAAAACTTCACCTCTCCTACTGATGTGTGGGCTTGTGGGGAGGGAAGCACTTTTCTATTTCGACTGTGTTAAGACTGAGAGAAGCTTCTCTAGATCTTTATTGGGTCCAATAAAAGGGAAGAATTTTTATAACCTGTGTTCTTAATTTTAGTAAGCTGTGCTGAGCTGGTTTGCACACCAGCTCTAGTATGTAATTTCTGCGGCTGACCTTTTTCTCTCTGTCACATTCACCAAACGTCACTTGCAGTAGCCCCGGGTTAATGTCACCTTTCCTGTGAGGTCTCCAGGCTCAGTATTACCACCTCTGCCCCCATTTTATGCTCTCATCACAACCGGCACTTCTGCCTTTTGGCACTTTGCATGTAGTTACTTATAATTGATGAGTCCTTCCCCCCAAGAACATAGGCTTCCCAAAGGCAAGGGCCACATTCACAAGCATCCTAGCTGCTAGCACATGCTGGGCACAGAGCAGGGGACCAGTGGCATTGCTTGTCCCACTGAGAGACTGCGACTTTGGGAGGTGTTGTTAAGTAGAATCGTTCTGAGAATTTGATAGAATGATGATGGGTATCACGTTATACTCTTAAAAGTCTACCCTCAAGACTTGTAAGTGGCAGGTCGCTCGTTTTGCTCTCTACAGGTTTCAGAGTGTTTTCTCTGTTTCTTTTCATGCTTGTTTCCCACTTTGACCCTTCCAGTAATTCTCCGTGGCAAGCAGAGCATCTCTTCCATTCTGGCTGAGGAAACGGAGACATTGACAGAGCCCCTGGCTGAAGGGGTGTAGCTGGGACTTACAACAGATCTGGCTTGAGATGCAGGGCTCCTCCTGCTGTCTCCTGGCCTCCGCACATTTATGGAGTGCCTACTAAATGCCAGTCTTTAACACTTGTTAAAGTGTGTTTAATCTCCTGTCAGTCCTGTTGTGTACATAGTATTACCCCCATTTTACAGATGAGGATGTGGAGGCTCCAAGAGGTCAAGTAAGTTTTCCAGGAACACACAGCCAATAAAAGGGGAAGGAGGGTCTGGGTTCACACCCAGTTCTGCCTCGCTGGAGGACAGAGCTGTTGCCTACAGAGGGTGCCCCCTGAAACCAGTGACTGCTCTGGAAGGGAGTGGGGAACCATGTTGGTTGCTTCAGAAATTCCAGATAATGTCAAAGGGCGTGCTCATTCCTGTGTTCATGGCTATCACAAACCCTGTATTTAGCAAGTGTTGGTGATGTGCCAGGACTGTGCTTGGGATATGAAGATGAATGAATAAGGTAACTACACAGAGAACTAGGACAGAATAGTGTGCTACAAATGTCCCCCAAAGATCTACATGAAGTGCTGTAGGAATGTAGAACTGGGAAGAAAACCAACAGATGTTTGTGTAGCACTTTTTACATTGTCTCTTGAGTTCACTCCTGTTTGCATCCTCTCTCTCCCACCCTCCCTCCCCGCCGCCCCATTTGTCTTAAGTCAGGGCTGAAGATGAGCCAGTAGCCCATCTGTAGGCCACCCGTCAGCCACTGGGCCCCAGAAATACACCAATACACACATTTGCTGGACCTGTTTTGCAAACAAACAGCATAAAAATGGAGAGAAAAGAATGGACAGATAGTTAGACTTATGGGTTTTTACAGAAAATAATTTCTTGTATTCAATCAGGGTTTATGCCTCATCTTCTGGTTCCATTCTCGAGGGACTGCGAACATCCTATTGGCTCCCAGAGTCTGGTCCAAAACAGAGACTAAAAAGTGCAGTAGAGTCCCTCTCATCCTTCTTTAGAGTCCCATGCTTCTGGAAGACACTAACTGTCCTCTCTCCCTGGTGTCCGTCTCTGCTGTGGAAGCTCAAAGCGCTTTACAGCCAGCTTTCCCCAGCAGCCTGGGGAGGAAGGGGAGGGAATATTGTTAGTGCTGTGCTGACCCTGTGAAAGCCCGTCCCTTAGCTTAGACCCTCATGTAACTTCAAAATAATCTTGCTGACTTGGATCTTACAGTATTCAGAGATTAGTCCTGCAGTGTTTGAGGGGTAGCAAACATCCTATGGAGGAATTGTAGAGGTTATTTTTCAACTCTTCTTTTAAGAGCCAGTCTGTTTCTTTCTTTCTTTCTTTCTTTCTTTCTTTCTTTCTTTCTTTCTTTCTTTCTTTCTTTTTTTAATATTTATTTATTTATTTATGATAGAGAGAAAGAGAGAGAGAGGCAGAGACACAGGAGGAGGGAGAAACAGGCTCCATGCCGGGAGCCCCATGTGGGACTCGATCCTGGGTCTCCAGGATTGCGCCCTGGGCCAAAGGCAGGCGCTAAACCGCTGAGCCACCCAGGGATCCCCGAGCCAGTCTGTTTTAGGCAGCCTCAACCTTCACGAAAATGGATAGGTTCTAGAAATGGGTAGGCTTTAAAAAAATTATTATTATTATTATTTTTGAGAGTGTGTGTACATGTGCTTGAGTGGGGGAAGGGGTAGGATCAGAGGGGAAGAGAGAGCCCCAAGCAGATTCTGCTGAGCAGGAGCAGGGGCTGACACAGGGGGCTGTTCAATCGCAGGACCCTGAGCTGAAATCAAGTTGGTTGGTCACTTAACCCATCGAGCCACCTAGGCGCCCCTAGAAATGGGTAGGCTTTCATGAAGCACCACTTGCTTTGCATATTAGGACCCCAGGGCACAGGGACACCCTACATGTATTTTTAATCTCTCAATTTACACAGTTTAAGCAGTGCTCATGTAGGACATGGCAGAGATTTTGTGAAATGATACTCTATGGCAAAGCTTGAATCTCACCCTCCACCCCACCCCCAACGTAATGAGTTGGGCTGTACCACCAGGTATATTGAGAAAGGCTGTATCCCTGTAACTTATTTCTACAGTCTTTGTGGGGTGGGGGAATCCTTTGAAGGGCTGCACAATTCTGGAAAAATGTGCTTAGAAACTTCATTCTCCCAGATGGTGCTTCTCGCTAAGTGCCAGCAGAATTGCATCTGTCCTGCTTGCTGCTGTGAACTTGAGGGGCTGGGGAGTGGGGAATGACGTGGTGGTTGGGGACCTGAAGGGAGGTGGAGAGGGAAAGGCAGGCTGACATTCTATAAGTTCTCTTTTTCTCTTGCTTTTCTGTATTCTGAATTTTAGGATTGGATGCACATGCACATTTAAGGTTTGCTCTATGTAAATGAAAGCATACTTGTTGGGAGGGACACATTTGAGCAAACTGCGTGGTTTTGGGGGCACAGTGAGGAGAGATTCTGGGGGAGATCTGTCTCACGTTGGAGGTTTTCCAGTTGGTAGAATAGTGTGTCAGTGTTCTCTCTGATACAGGGTTAGCTCTGTCGGGCCCCAAAAGACACATCAAGATTAGTAAAAATGACACACTCTTGACATGCTCTTGGCACCCTGTGGCTTGTATTGAGAGAAAGCAGCTTTAGTGTGAACATCCAGTTTGAATTCTTAGTAATCGGAGACGACTTCTCATATCTCTTTCTGTTTAGCAATAAAACTGTAAAAACACATGCTGCTAAGCATGGACAGCTACTCACAGTGGTGGGTGGACAGACTCTGCATTAGCAGCTCGCGCTCTCCCTGGGAGCCGTCCCAGCGTCTCTGCACAGAGCAAGTTGCTTCCACATTTCTTTTTTTTTTTTTTTTTTATGATAGTCACAGAGAGAGAGAGAGAGAGAGAGGCAGAGACACAGGCGGAGGGAGAAGCAGGCTCCATGCACCGGGAGCCTGATGTGGGATTCGATCCCGGGTCTCCAGGATCGCGCCCTGGGCCAAAGGCAGGCGCCAAACCGCTGCGCCACCCAGGGATCCCCTGCTTCCACATTTCTGATAGTTGTGGTACCCTCACCTCGGGAGTGCAGGGTCTCTGAGCAGCGGCAGCACCCAGTGTGGGAACAAGAGTGGGGAATTAGGACCCTGTTTTCCAGTGCCAGGTGGCCTGCTAAATGGCAGCAGGCACACAAGGAAATCATCACATCGGTCTACCCTAGGTTACCTTTTTGACAGAAGAATCAGGTCATTATCTCAAAGGGCTTTTCTGGCCCTGAGTTCTGTGTTATCTACTCTTCTCTTGTGGACTTTCTCCCTAATCTTGTAGGTCTCCTTTTTAATTATTTATCCTCTCCTTAAAATCAGGGCTCTCTTCCTGTCCTTCTACCTCCTCATTTGTGTCTACATGGCTGTTAAAGAGCACAATGAATGGATGTGGAAAGATTCCCCTGATGTGTTATTGCATAAAAAAATCTCATCACATAGCAATATGCATGGTATGATCCGTTTCTGAAATAATGATGATGGTGGCAGCAATATTAGTACAAGTACACATCTTTTGTTTGAATTGTTGGAGTTACATATGTTTCTGAATTCAGGATTGTTCAATTTTTCATAGGGCCATGTGTCGTCTATTAAAGAATGACTCTCCTGGGGGATTGGGGTGGTACCTTATAATCAAAAACATTAATGCTTCTACAGTGAAATGTGAATATTCACACTAATTGGGAAAAATAGAGATTACAAACTGCCTTATGTGCATTCAAGTTAGATTTTGGCAACAAATATTATAAAAGTTCTTTTGGGTTTTAGAGCTTTTTGAATAATAGCATTTATAGATAAGAGATTGTGGACCTGCATAGCCAAAGGGAAAAAAAGTCTGGAGGATTTTATAGCAAACCCTTAGCAATAGTTTCCTTGGGAGGAGAAGTAGGGTGGCATTATGGAGGACTTTCATTATCCAAATTATGTTTTTTTCTAGTAAGCATGTATGATTTATAATCAGAAAAAATTATTAAAGATATGCATAAAACATAGGTAGAGATACACTTCACAAATCTATAGCAATGTTTTTATTAGGACATTGAGATTTGAATGATTTTTCTTAATTTTTCAAACTGTAGAAATGTAATATTTTATATATACTTGATTTTTCCCCCAGATAACCATATTATAAAAAAATATATGATAATTAAACAGTCAGTGGTGTACAATAAATCCCTTGGAGTCCCATGTGGGAAACTAGAAGCCATTTCTTTCTTACTGACCTATATAGCACATTATACTGACCCATAAAATAATAAAAATCAGAGGTGCCTGGGTGGCTCAGGTAAGTGTCTGCCTTCAGCTCAGGTCATGATCCCAGGGTCCTGGGTTCAAGCCCTGCATCAGGCTCCCTGCTCAGTGGGGAGCCTGCTTTTCCCTCTCCCCCTGCTCATTCCCACCCCCCTCCCATGTGTGTGTATACACTCGCTCTCAAATAAAAATAATAATAAAAATCATATGGAAGAAGCCAACGATCATAGCAAAAACATAATGCATGGGAAAAGACTTTCTGGAAATATAAGGCCTTATAGAAATATAAGGTGTTACTAGAGTAACATTGCAATTATTTGGGGGCCAGAATGAGTGGAGTTGGTGGGAATGGGCTTTGTCTGAAAATTGACTAGATGAATTCCTTGAAAATAGAAGGAACATTCAGTTTTATGTATGGAATGTAAATCGGAAGGTTAATAGTTGACTGTTTAATCAGTTGATATTTAAACACCTATAGTCTTAATTTTCAAATGTTTTCAAATTTCTAATGAAAATACACTCTTTTATTACCTTTTCCCACTTAATTGCAAATTACTTTTATATGTTGATCCATAATAGCTGCATAATATTTCAGTCCTTGCTTTACATAACTTGCTGTCTTTCTACTGCTATTTCTGATTTTTTTTTGTTCCAAATAACATCTCCTTGTGCCTGTAGCTCTAATTTAAAATTTTTTTTTCCTGTATCTACATGGTTATTTTCATGGGAAAGATTTCCTGAATTCAGTAAGTTTTTTTTTAAGATTTTATTTATTTATTTGAGAGAGAGAGAGGAGAGAGAGAGAGAGAGAACAAACAAGCGGTGGGGAGGGGCAGAGGAGGAAGAGGGACAAGTAGACTCCAGTCTGAACCTAGAGCCCAACCCAGGACTCCATCCAACCACCCCAGACCAGGACCCAAGCTAAAATCAAGAGTTGATCACTCAACTGACTGAGCCACCTGTATGTAATAAGATCTTAAGTTTATTCCATAAGCATTTATTGAGCACCTACTATTTGGGAAGCTCTAGAGATACAAAGATGAAGTTTTAGTACCTGTGCAGGAACTCTGTCCACTTCCTGGGACTCTCTCCCCATTACTTGGTTAATTCTTCATTTATTTATTTATTTATTTATTTATTTATTTATTTATTTATTTATTTATTTATTTATATTTATGATAGTCAGAGAGAGAGGGAGAGAGAGGTGTCGAGACATAGGCAGAGTGAGAAGCAGGCTCCATGCACCGGGAGTCTGACGTGGGATTCGATCCCGGGTCTCCAGAATTGCGCCCTGGGCCAAAGGCAGGCCCTAAACTGCTGCGCCGCCCAGGGATCCCCTAATTCTTCATTTAAATACTGCTTCACCAGGAGGCCTTTTATGAGTTCCCCAAAGTTGTTTAGATTTTTTGTGCTGTTCCTTCTCATTTAATCACATTAAAAAAAATTGATTATTTATTAATCACATTTGTTAGTACACAGTCATTCTGGGATTACTTGTTTGATTTCTGCCTTCCTCATTAGACTATGCACTCTGAGACAGGTCTCATGTTTGATTTGTTCCCCCCATTAGCCTCTGTACTTAATATTATATAACGGGCATAAGCTAGGTAACCAAATATCTCTGATATTTATCAATGTCTCTGAATACTTGAATAAATGAATTAAGTGAATACCTGAATATGTTCCCTGATTTGAAAAACATTAGCACCTGTTTAAAGACCATTAGAGTTGAACAGTATATTTGATTGATAGTTTCAATGATGTGTAAATGCTTTATAGAAAATAAGCTTTTTGGGGGGTGCCCGGGTGGATCTGTCGATTACATATGTAACTTTTGATTTTGACTCGGGTCATTATCTCAGGGTTGTGAGATTGAGCCCCACATCAAGCTCCCCACTGGGTGGGGAGCCTACTTGAGATTCTTTCTCTCTAGGGTGCTGGATGGCTCAGCAGGTTAAGCACCTGCCTTCAGATCAGGTCATGATTCCAGGGTCCTGGGATTGAGCTCCTTGGGCTCCCTGCTCAGTAGGAAGTCTGCTTCTCCCTCTGCCTCTCTCCCTGTTCATGCTCTCTCTTTCTCTCTCTCTCTCAAACAAAAAAATCTTAAAAAAAAAAAAGAAGATTCTCTTTCTCCTTTTCCCTCTCCCCGTCCCCTCTTAGAAAATTATAAAGGTATCCCTGGGTGGCACAGCAGTTTAGCGCCTGCCTTTGGCCCAGGGCGTGATCCTGGAGACCTGGGATCAAATCCCACGTCGGGCTCCCGGTGGAGCCTGCTTCTCCCTCTGCCTATGTCTCTGCCTCTCTCTCTCTCTCTGTGACTATCATAAATAAATAAAAATTAAAAAAAAAGAAAATTATAAAAATACCAAAATAAGCTTTTTTTCCCTTTGAACTGAAGTCCCTGTAGAGGGACTCGCTGACAACATCTTATTCAGTGTCTTACAACCTGATGCTTGCCCATACTCTGCAGTAGGAGCAGGCTCATCTTGAGTTCTTTTTTGCTAAAGCTATTGCTTTTCTATACAAATCCTTTATCTGTCATTGCATTGTACATCATTAACATTTACCTGTTGAACTTATTTTGATATCTTTGTTTTCTTATTTTCCTCTTATTTAAAATAATCTGTTTCAGGATCTTTAATCGATCTTATCTGATACCTATACTTATTTTGGTCTTTATGCTCTTTGAAAAACTTTTAGTTCCTTAAGGGAAGGGATAGTTTGATCTTCAATAGTGTTTAGTAGAGGTTCATGCAGAAGAGAGTTGGTAGGAGACTTTAGAAGATCCATTTTCTTATGTATGCTTTAATGTATCCTTTAGGTCAGATGGAGGATTTTTTTTTTTAAGGATGATCATCAAATAAGTATTTAAGTAATGGACTAACATTTATGTTCTTGTTTACTAAAAACATGCACTAAATAATTTTAAGAGAAGATTTTGGGGTCTCATGTTCAAGATTGAAATCTCTTGACTACTCTTGCTTTGACTTGTTTGCTTCTTAGGTGGTTTTTAAATTCATTTTTTGGGGGAATGTTACTAGTCAGGAGCAACTGTTATTATTGCTACATCATGATTTTATTTGTTGCCACTTCCACGTTCTAGTTCACCTGGAATCTGGAAGATCCCCACCAAATGCTTGTATAATCCAGTCTGAATTTAGAAGTGCCACTTGTGAGAGAGGCAACTTCAGGCCCATGAGACTCAAATGAAGTCTTCTATAATCATAGATCTCCTTGTATGTGACAGAAACTGGCAGGTGACTCACCAGGGGTGGAAGCCTGGCAAATAGCCTACCAAGGAGGGTAGTCTTTCTGGTAACACATCACCACCCTTTTGAAGCATCCAGAGAACCTGAAGAGCAGGAACTGCCAGGCAGACCGACTGAACGCTTGGCATTCTTTCATGGAAAGATGACAGCTCATCCAGGGTGAAAGAGGAAGTAAGGGGTGTGCATGGAACAGGAGGGTGACCTGACATTTCCATTGTTTGGGAGGTTGTCAGCTCTAGTACAGCAGTTGTTTGGGGGAGGGGAAGAGTTGGAGTCTTGTACTTCATTGTTGCTATCCTAAGCAGATGTAGTCTGCCATTTTGTCAAGGAGGACTGGTACTTGCCTTACCCTTGTGTTGCTGCAGAATCCAGATTGCATGTGATCCCTACTGTTTCCCCCTTACAACTGAGTCCAGGACTCTACTGATGATAATTATAGCATCATTTTAAGAATTAGGATTCTCTTATGTCAAATGTCTGTGAAATTTAAGAGCCAGAAGACTTATTACAGGCTATTTCTGGCTTTGCCATTGACATGTTTGAGTGTCAGTTGTTCTCAGTCTCTGTTTATAAGCTTTATGAAAAGGCTTTATGTAGGAGTCAAACAATTTAACTGTAGCAGTAGTATTATTTTGATAATTTTTTAGTGTTGTCTTTAGGGAGAGGAAAGAGTTACCTTCTTAGTTCTTTGTCACTGTGGCCAGAACCCACCTGAGAGTAGAATAAAAACCAATGGAGAACTAGTGGTGAGGAGGCTTTCCAGAAGATGGTGAGTTATCTGAACACCGATCAGTCCACCCAGTTCAGTGGCGTATCTGAGCTTCCACTGTCCCTGGCCGGCAGCAGTCCTGCCCCCAAAGCCAGGACTCCCCTCTCTCCGCCTGCACCTGGGCCACCAAGTGGTGCCTGGGAGACTCATAGTGTGGCAGGTTGGCACTACCCCTTTCTCTGCCCTTCTAATGAACCATTACTCCAAACAGTTACTCTTCTCTGGAAGGCCTCTCCACCCCCTCACTCATATGCATCTCACTTTATTAAGAACTTGAGACTTTCAAATGATCACCAGTTTCCTATGTGATGCCTGCAAACAATGTGGTGGTCACATTTATCCCCACCTACTTGCTCTAAGTTTCTCCCCACTTCCGGCCTCCTTCTGGGCTTTACTGTCTTGCTCATTGTGTCTTCTCTAATTTTTAGCCTTCACGTCTTTACTGTTTTCTCTCCCATTGGCTGTGAAATGTTCTGTGTTTCCCATTTTTGCATTTCTCATTCTTACTAATGATTGATTTATTTGTCAAATCCAGTGGACGTTCTGTAGTTCTTTTTTGAAAGATTTTATTTATTTATTCATGAGAGACAGAGAGAGGCAGAAACACAGGCAGAGGGAGAAGCAGGCTCCATGCAGGGAGCCTGATGTGGGACTCGATCCAGGGACTCCAGGATCACGCCCTGGGCTGAAAGCAGGTGCTAAACTGCTGAGCCACCCAGGGATCCATCGTGCTGTAGTTCTTAGCATTCTGGACTTCTTGTATGCAACGCACCTTATCTCTCTTCTCCTGGAGTCTTTGGTGTCTGGAATGGTCCAGGCTTCTGGTTTTCCTACTGTGTCTCTGTCTTGTATCCCTTCTCTTCCTTTATGCACAGCTTGCCATTGGAATTCAGATCTGAGAGTATTGCTCATATACTCTAGCTTCAGTACTTCATCTGCTTTCTGGTTCTCATCACCAGCCATGTGCCCAGGTCTCTGCCTTGCACTACAGCGTGCTGTGCAACCATCTGCTGGTTGTCATGTGTATATCTGAAAGACTCCTTAAATTTACAGGGCTGCACTCAACATCTGTCGTCCTAAACCTCCCCTTTCTCCTGTCCTTAGAGATGATTGTGGGGTGGTAGAGATTTGACCTCTGGAATCAGACACACTTGGATTTGAATTGTAACTCTTACACTTCCTTGTTGTTTGATCTTGAGCAGGTTATTGAATTCCCAAGCCTCAGTGTCTTCCTTTTAAAGATGGAGATAAAAAATAGTACCTATATCAGGGAGATCCTGAGGAAGGCCCTAATGCTTCTCTACAGTGCCTGGCTCTGGACGAGAGTGGTAAATATCAGCTGCTGCTGGTAATGGTCTCTTCTAGTTGCCCTCATCATTGAGTCACGCTGGTTTCTTTAGCTCCTAGATCCAGCCAGTCACCTGGTGTGGCTAATATCTAATTACTGTCTATTTGTTATTTCTAGAAATTTCTGAGTTTCCACTTGTCTTGATTCTCCCTACTGCTGTGTACATGCAGGCCCTCATCTTTGCTCTCCAATATAGAGCCTTAGTCTCCTGCCTTTTGTTCCTGCATATTCATTATACTCTCAGGTGACCTCTAACAGGACCCCTTTCCTGGCTGAAGCCCTCTGGTGACTCCTATTATGTGCAAATCAATTACCAAACTCCTTAATCTGGTCTACCCGGCTGTCTCCTGGCCCTTGCCGGCATTTGAGCTTGTTTTTTCACCGCTCTCTGACTCCCTTTTTTTCTTGAGCAACACCTTCTTACTATGTTCCCCAAACATGCCATGTCATTTAGGCTGTTTCTCACTTTTATTATCCATACTGCTTGCAATGTTTTCTTCCCTGCTTTAGCCTTACTTACTCCTTCTCCTCCTGAGGACTCAGCTCAGGTCTCAGCCTGCTCCAAGAAGCCTTCCCTGGCCCTCCCAAATTGGTTAGGTAACCTTCCATAGGGTCCTTTCATTTTCTGTGCTCATCAGGCACTTACCATGTTGGATCATGATCTATTTATGTGTCTTTCCTTCCAACATAAGTACTGGAGGACAGAAGCTATGTGTCACTCAACTTTATGATTTTTGTGACTGGCTTGATGCTTGCCATGTAGTAGTCTTGTGAAATGTTTGTTAAATGAGTGACTGAATTCAAAATTCAATAAGGAGTAAACCTCCAGAGGACCTTGGTTTCCTGTATGTTTAGATGACAGTGTTTTGGGTCAGGGCTGGGTATCAATTCGAACCATAGCTGGATGGCCACACCTGAGGTAGATACCCTACTATTTCTTCCTTTGAGTCCTTAGTCCTAGATCCTGGAGTGAGGTGGGTCAACTCTGGAGTGTCAGAACCTAACAGTTATTCCTGTGAAGAATAAAAATATATCACATTATTAGCTTAATTCTAACTTTTTTTCCTCTCAGAGAGCACTTTAATATTTTAAAACCTGTGGTAATGTTAATATTTTCTATGTGCATGAACACTTCCCTGATGGGAGATGCTGCAGGTGTAAAGTTTTCTGAGTAGTGAGACCACAGTGGACTGACTTTCCATCGATATGGAGATAGAGGGTGTATATACTTTGAGACAGAACTTCTTTAGAGAGATGTAGACTGACCTATTTTCGAGATTACATATTTCCTAATTTTCTATTAAAAAAGATGATGGCTGAGTACTAAAAAGCTTCGAACATTTTAGAACTGTGCTGCCTGACACAGTAGCCTAGGATTCAGATCCTCAGTCACATTAGCCATATTTTAAGTCTCAGTTGCCACATATGACCAATGTCTACCATATTGGACATCTCAGATATAGAACATTGCCATCATTGCAGAAAACTTTATTGAACAGCTCTGTTTTGCAATGTAGGAGTCTTGATGGATAAAGCCACCTTCCCATCGAAGGAATTTTACAGAGCTGTGAAATAAGAATTCTTACTGGGAATATCATAGAATTGCTGTATCATTTTATATAGTGGATGTAGCCTTACTTATGATTTAAGATTCTCTATCTTTCAGGACAACAACATTCAGATACCAAAGAATGTTATATTGTCTATCTGGAAATGTTTTCTTCTATAACACAAAGGGGAAAAGAAAGAACATGGGTTGAGTAAATTGAATTAGTTTCCTTTGCTTCACATTATCAGAAAAATTCAGAGACTAAAATGTATTCTGGAACTAAATATTTACATTTCTTAAAGAAATCTGTGTGTGTGTTTGTGTGTGTGTGAGAGAGAGAGAGAGAGAGAGAGAGAGAGAGACAAAAACTAGGGATTTGTACTGTTGGATAATATAAAAACACTATTTTTTTGGGAAGATTTTATTTGAGGGAGAGTGAGTGAGCATGAGTGGAGGTGGGGAGAGGGAGAGGCAGACTCTGCTGAGCAGGAATCATGTGGGGCTCCATCCTAGGACCCTGAGATCATGACCTGAGTGGATGGCAGATGCATAACTGACTGAGCCACCCAGGCACCCCCTGTAAAAGCACTTAAAAATAAAAGCAAAAACAAAGGATGAGATCTTCTCCTATCTTTTATTTTCCTCTCCAATTGCCTTATCTATTTGGCTTCCAGTGGTCTGAGGAACTTAAAGAGTAAACATAGGTTCAGTGCAGCCAGAATCATGGTAGTAAGCTCTAGCCATCTTGTATACCATGGAACTCACTAGAATATTTCTTTGTGGAGCAGGAATGCAACTACACAGAATGCCTTGGATATCGGTAGTGTAGAGGGACTGGAGGGATGGGAACCATCATTCAAGAACAAGAACACCAGGCCTGTGCCATTCACTCACACCATCACCATACACAGAGTGTGGTCTGAATCACCCCAGGAGACCACAGACGACTCCCACCTGCGTGACTACTGAAACTTGGTGCAGAGGTTGTAGCAGGAGGATCTTTTTTGGATTATGAAATGTTATTTTCTTTCATATCCACAGCTCTTTACCTACCCTGTTCAGAACAGTGCCTGGGGCAGTTCTTAGGTTTAACTCTCTTGTTTTTGTTTTGTTTAAGAGGAAAGATGTGAGCTTGAGGGTGAAGGAGATTGAATTCCCTTACTTTTACCTTTTTGTGCCTTTTCCCTTTTAGGGTGCATCATTAATGAGGAAAATAATAGAGAACCTGTCAGTTGGAGTATAGTCTGGCAACATTTATAAGAGATGAAGAGCTAAGGGTGTTTATCCTAGATGGTAATCCCAGTGGTTGTTATAGTGTAAGCAAAGTGGGTTCCTGACCAACATGACACATTTATTTTACAATGTTTATAATGAGACCTTTTACTTACCAGTGAAACATTAGAATGTCAGAGAATGAATATTTGTGGACTTTGTTCATGGTTTTTCTGAAACTTTCAACTCTGTTGTCTTTAGTGATAATGAGGCTCATTTTATACTCTGTCCTCTTTTGAGAAGAGGCAGTACAGCTGATATAGCTGAGTGTTCTGAACTTGGTCTTTGGAGCAGAGAGACTGGAGAGGCAAACCCCATGGTCACTGCTTGGACAAGTTTTTAAAATTTCTGAACCTAAATTTTATAACCTGTAAAATGGGAATAACGATGCTTACCTCACAGGCAAGAGAAGGACATGTCCATATATGGAATGTGAAACTAAGTTAAGTTGACTCATTTTCAGAAAGACCTTTAAAAATTATTAAATGTGCCATATTCCTTGATCATTATTATTACAGTGATCACATATTTAAGTTTTACCACATGTGTCCACTTAGTGTTATAAAAGCTTAAAGAGAAATGGCTCTTGATGAAATCAGTAAGACAATTTCAGATTCTGTACTACTATTAGGGTATTAATCTGAAAATAAAATTGAAGATGATCAGAAGGATAGGTTTTGATAGCAAATTGTTTCTTAAGACAAATTGCTGCATTTCTTTAAAAGAAAATAAAGGCGTCAAAGGAAGTGAAAGCACTAGGATAATCAAAGGATATTCACTTAGAAAAACAACAAAACCCTTGATGATTTGAACTTTTTGTTTTTTGAAGTAGTATCCTTGTTTACTGATTTCAATCCAGCCTAAGTGAAATAATGAATCCAACTTGTCTTCCAGAGAGTTTTTGAGGACAGACTACTCAGTTTTGACTAATCACATACATTATTACAGATTTGTAAAAGTCAGGTTTCATGTGACTCTGACACAGAGGAGGTGGAATAATCAAATGTTCTTCCCTAGAAAACTATGTAGTGCTCTCACAGGAGGAAATAAAGTTCCCTTTTCCTTAATGCTTGGGCCAGTGTTCCAGAAGATGTGTTCTGTTGAAGCACAGCCTGTGTCAATTACATCATGACACTTTACCCACTTTAGGATGGGCTAATCCTCAAGGGTACAAGGATGATTAAAGTATAGTCCCAAACTAGATGCATGTCGTGTTGAAGAGGATGTGGACGTGAGTACAGGCAGTGTCAATGAGTGTCATGTCAGGGAGTTGAGAAATCCTAGGAAACAGCCTCTTACTTCATGTGAGAAGAAGGGAGGTCAAGATAAAGCTTCCTGGAGAAGTCACCTATGCTGAGTCTTGAATGAGGAGTAGGACTTAGATGATGAATCGGCAAGAGGGAAGGAAAGGATTGTAGGCTAAGGGAATAGCATGAATGTTAAAGCTTGTAAACATTCAAGTATAAATCATGGGGTGGGATTCAAGGTCTGTAAGGGAATGGTATAGTTGGGGACTAGCCCATGAGGATTCAGGTATATACTACATGAGGGGTTAGACTATATGCTCTCGCTGTTGGGGAATGAACCCATCCAACCCATGAACATGGGTTGGATGGGTTGTGATGGCAGCATGGTAGATCATAGATTTGAAGGTGGATGGCAAGAAACTATCATGGTAGGCCAGATGAGAGAATCAGACATGTAAGAAAGTAGTGAAAACCAGAGCTGGAGAGAAGATAGGTTTGAGTAGTGCCCAAAATGTGAAGTCCATATGATTTTGGGAAATGGATGAGATGGAAGAGACCAGAATGACTCCTAAAGTTCTGGTATCTAGGGATCTAGGCAATATAGGAGAATCTAGGGAATATAGGAGGAATCATTGACATTGGGATCTAGGGAATGTAGGAGGAATAATAGACATTGGATCTAGGGAATGGATTGGAGAGGGAATGGATCTATGGATGGATCTAGGGAATGTAGGAGGAATATTTGACATTAGGCTAAGGTAATATACTGATTTTTGAAGTGTTCATCAGCCAGCTGAATGTGAGTCTGAAGCTCTGGAGGATGGATGGCTGGAGATGTGAATCTGGAAGTCATCCTCATAGAAGTAGTAAGTGAAACAATATGAGTAGTTTGACACCCAAGGAGAGTACAGATGAAAGCAGTGGACAACGGATGGAATCCTAGACAGAAATGGGGGGAATGGATGAAAGAAGGCATTCCTAGAGAAATCTCAGAAGGATGAGTTTGAAGGTAAACTCTGTGGTTATCATAGAAGCTGGGAGCAGTTTGTAACTGACATAGCTGACCCTAGGTCACCACAAGTATTTGATGAAGTAGCCAGCAAAGTAGAATGGGGTTGGGTACTTGAAAAGAATGGAGATTATTTGGAATATCTCAGTTACCGAAGGACACAGGAGATGGGCTGATAAAGAAAAAGTGAAAGAAATGTGAAGAGGTGCTGAGGCCCAGCCAAGATTAGAAACTAAATTTACAAGAGCCTCAGTGTATGTGGATTCCCAGCACTGTATGCAGGAGCAGAGGCAGCAGATCATGACATTGGTCCAGGGCGGGTTTTTGCTAATCAGATGTGGCTGAAAAGCAAGGTGGGAGGGAAGAGAAGAGTTGCAAAGGAAATATGGCCAGGACGGGCCTACGCATCTGGAGGGAAACGGTTTATGGCCTAGGGAAGTCTGAGTGTGGTCAAAAACTGGTGTGGTGAGAGAAGGGCAGGAGGCTATAGGGTGGTACAGATTTCAGGCCAGAGCAGTTGCAGGGCGTAGGCATGGGGGAGGGTGGGAGAAGTGGCCTGGCAGTGAAGCCAGATGATTGGAGGATGACCTGCAGGGAAAAACGCATAGAAAAAGGACTTTGATTTATTTCACTTGTAGGATTCACACTGAATTATGAAACTTAATATGTAGAATAAAAACTGCATTTGGATGTTTAAGAACACGATGGATAAGCATATGTCCTAAATTTTTTGAGCAGTCTTCTTAAGTGCAGGTTATAAAAGTTAATTTTATGTTCCTTTCTATAGAAAGGGTAAGAGGGGGAACACATAACCCACATATTTCACTGGGTAAGAGAATGAATTATTAACCAAAAGAACTGAAAGCTCTAAAGTAAATTTGAGTATTTTCTAGTGCTAGGGAAGGCAATAGATGGATGCTGAATTATATGCACTTTTGTGCAACTCCCCTTGAAGTTTTATTTTCAACTCTCTGTATTTTTGTGTTTAATTTATTTTTATTTTTTAAAAAAGATTTTATTTATTCATGAGAGACAGAGAGAGAGGCAGAGAGACATGGGCAGAGGGAGAAGCAAGCTCCCTGTGGGGAGCCTGATGCGAGACTCTATCCGAGGACCCCAGAATCATGACCTGAGCCCAAGGCAGACGCTCAACTATTAAGCCACTCAGGTGCCCGTAATTTTTTTTTTAATTGTGGGCATCTGTGTCTTCTGAGATTTGAAAAAAAAAAAATCAAAACAGTATCACATTACCATATATTTTCTGGACTCCTCTGTTCTAGGTGGTGTGAGGACACAAAGATGCATAAGACTTAATTTTGGCCCCCAGAGGACTTCAGATTTAGTTGAAGAAACAAGACATAAACACAGGAAAAGTTAGATAATTATGCAGGATTTAAATAGCAAGCATTACATGACTAATGGACAGATGCATTGTTCAGGCAGCAATTCCTACAGGAGTTCAGAAGAAAGGTCATTTCCGGCTGTGGTGGTAAGGGAAGGGTGTACTGACTTCAGAAATGAAGGGAAAGAAGAGAGGGGTTAAATAGAAAGACTGGAACTTGGGAATTACTGAAGCCTTGTTCTGCAACTTCTACCCTACCTTTTGTCTCAATTTCCCAATCTGAAGAGGGAATGACCATGCGCTGCCTCCAGACTCTCAGAAGGTGAAACTGTGATTGCAGAGTTCTTTGCATATAAGCCCTGGTCCTGCCATAATGTGTAGGAGGTATAAACTGCACACCTTAGCAAGGCATGTGAAGTTTTAGGTTGCTAGGGTGTCCTGTTTGTTGTTCACATTTACCAAGTATATTGCCAAAAGTTTGGCCTTTTTGTTTTTGTTTTTTTTTTTCTAGTAAGGACAGTCTCCTAGAACTCTGAAGACATCTTAAGCAAACTACTAGACAAATTACTACTTTGGGAAAATTGTTTCCATGTATACTTCTTCGTTTCCTTAAGAAAGGATAATGGTTAATAAGGAAGCAAAACAGGAGAGGAGCCAGATCCCAGTTAGGAGTAAAATGTTTTGTGATTCACCTGCTCACCTGGCATCCTGGAGGAAGTTCAGTGGAGATTGCAGGTTGGCTGGTGGCCACTTTGGGTGAACCCAGTCTGACCTCTGGCATTTGGAGCCTGTGGCCTCAGAGTTCATGGGTATCCCAAATATAAGGACATGAGTATCAGTCATTTCAACTATATTGTTAATTATTTTGGGAATATGAATGGTATTCATTAGGCAAGGGAGCCTCTACCCAGACTGTAGCCAATGGGGACCTCTCTTATACAACCAGTGATCTTTCAATATCTCTGTATTCCATGTTTATGCATATTATATACTTGCCTCAATTGCCAAAGGCTTTGAGGCAGTCAGGGATCCTGGGGCTCTTAGTGTCATGATGATGAAAATTGAACCCTAGAACTTTACCTTTAAACCATTGAGAACGGGCAGCCTGGGTGGCTTGGCAGTTTAGCGCCTCCTTCAGCCCAGGGCCTGATCCTGGAGACCCGGAATCGAGTCCAGCATCGGGCTCCCTGCGTGGAGCCTGCTTCTCTCTCTGCCTGTCTCTCTTTCTCTCTCTGTATCTCTCATGAATAAATAAATAAATAAAATTTTTTAAAAAAGTAAAATATAAACCACTGAGAGTGCTTCTCTGTTGAGGGAGGTAGCTCTTCCTGCTGTGGTCTTCTCTTCTCCTAAGATAATAGCAGTAAGAGGCACTAAATGTGACATGTCTGAAACAAGTATTTGAATGAATAGGGAATTCTTATATTCCTGAGTGGATCCAGTTTCTCACATATTCCACTGCTCCACCTCTTCTCTGCATCTGGAAGTGGTGACCTAAGGGTCATAAGCAGGACTCTTTCCTACTTTGGCAGGTTGGGGATTTAGGGCTAAGAGAAGGCAGAAGGTGTGACAAAGAACAACAGGAAAAGAGTAAAGAGACGGTGCGATGAAGAAAGCATGCATTACAACCAAAGAGTCAGGGTAGAGTCAGCTAGTAATTCTCAGTGTCCCCTGCTCTACCCTAATCTGAACATCCATGTCTGACTCAACGTCTCCAGAGGACACGCACCCAGGAAAACCAACATGAGGTGGTGCCACTCAGACATTGCAAGTGTGTGTGTGTGTGTGTATGCATGCACACTAGAGGACAGCCCTGATGAACTACCACATGGGTCACAATGGGTCACAATACAAGAAAGAGGTGCAGCATGCTCAAGCTGTCCCTTGGTGCTGCTCTTGTCCTGAAACTTCCTAGTTTTCAGCACCCAGCTTGGTGCCCGGCACACGGTAGGTGCTCAGTAAATGTTTCCTAAATGACTAACTGGATGAATGAGTGTTAACTCTGATCCTTGTAAGAGGTTCTATGACTTGGAATCATTCTGGAAGGAATTCCACCCAGAGTGGAATTGTCCTGCTTGTGATTTTCTTGTAACAACTACAAGTAATGTGTTACCCAGATAGATGACGTGCTCTTCACCTGGGGTCCTTGGAGGGGCCTCCAGGTGTCTGAGAGCCTCATGACTTGGGAAGTTAGGATTTTCTAGGAAAGGAGCCAGAGGAATCTGTAACCCAAGCCAGGCAGAGAGCAATGGTGCTTTAATCCAGCCTAGTCCTTGCGTGGGGATTACAACATCTCATCCAGCATCTGCTGCAGGTTCCTGACATAGCTACTACTCTTACTCTACCCTGGCTACTACTAGCATTCCCCGAATTGCTCCCTCATTATGGGGAAAAAAGAGAGAGAGAAACCATACTTCCAAGATGATCTTGCCATCCTTTGATCTTGAGGTGTGTCCTGCCAGGGCCAAAGGCTTCATGCTAATGTTCCTTCTGCCTAATAGAGAGAGGAGGAGGATCCTCCAGACCATTTGTAAGGAAAACCTTTAAAGGCAGAGCCGACTTTATGGAGTCACTGCCCAGCAGACACACGTCTGTTTATGGAATAACAAAGGAAGGATAACTAGGCCATAGGTCAGAGGACTTAATGCTGATGTGCCTTCTGGCAACTCGTGGCCCTCTTCTGTAGATATTTTCCCTCGGTAAAACCAGGGCTAGTGCTAATTACCTCCTGGCTGTGGTGCTAACATGGGTTGATAGCTGGAGTGTGCTAGGGAGGCTGGAATGGTTTTGTAATTAAAAAAAAAAATTAAAAATAGATAATTATAAAGAGTGATTTCTTCCTTCTAAAATCAAGTCATTAAAATTTTTTGCAGCCTTTGAGGGTGACATATTTGATGTAGGCATCCAAAGCACAGTTGATAATAATTGGTTGATAATATTTGAAGGGTATTCAACAATGCACGCATGCATTTGCTCATCATTCATTTATTCAAAACACACGTATAAGTCCATCTATTATATGCCAGGCCCTGGGAAACCTGCTTCAGCTGATGCTTCTTTTCGACACCCAGTCTGTGTCCTCGGCCACAGGGCTTTGGATTTTGTAAATTTGCTTTGCTCTGAAGAACACTACTAGAATTTGCTGTGTGAAATACACCACTGACTTATTGTTGGGAAAATTCTTGAGGTTTGTACCCCCTTTCAATGCACCCTGTATGAAGACCCACTGAAGCCTCGGTTCTGAAACTTAAGCCTGCATCTGAAGCACCTGGAAGGCGGGGCTTGTGAAGAAGGGCTGCTATGCCCCACCCCCAGAGTTTCTGATTCACTAGGTTTGGGTGGGGTGAAATACATTCACTTTGTATTTCTAAGAAATTACCTGGTAATGTTGATGTTTCTAGTCTGTGGACCACGTTTTGAGAAACTCTGCATTAGGAACTTTTTTTTTTTTTTTTTTTGACCTACGGTCCTTAGAAATAATGCTCTTCCTTAGAAATTGGTGTAATTTCATTATGGTTAATGTGAATCATGTTTGTCATAGTGGTTCCCTTTTTGCTTTGCTTGAGAAGTTCAGATTCAAATTTGTAGCTCAACTTTAATAAAAGCTAGATTGCTTGCATTTAAACTTGGCTCCAGTCTTGATCTCCTCTTTCATTTTCTCCACTGTTTTTTTTTTTAATCTGTTAATATTTTGCAGATTTGTTGTATAACTTCTTGTAAACGGACTCTGTGTTGTGGAATACGGTATATATTGATAAATACAATTGAAGTCTGTTCTTTTCTTGGGCATTTGGCTTTCAAATTAACTCCAAAATACTATGTTTTAAGTGTTTAATGCATTAGCTATGGGACTAGGTTCTCCAAAAGGCTTGGATTATTGATAGCAACCTACCAGAGTGTATTGAAAAGAAAAAAAATTAATAAGATGAGAAAGTTCTCAGTAAAAAATGTTTGTTTTATAAAATGGTGCATAGATAATATGATACAATGGGTATGCAAAAAATTATATTTTGTACTGAGTCCACTGCAAAAGCAAATTATACAGTTGCTTGTTGTTGGGTGGACAGAGAAGGATGGAGTAATGAGAAGAAGTAATTATAGTGGTGGCCAGACTTGAGTGGGCATCAGAGTCCGTCACCGGAGGACTTGGTTTAATTGGGCTATTTACGAGGCTTGGGCTGGGGGCCTGCATTTGTGTAAAGTACAGCAGGAGACTCTGACTTGGGGGGTGGGCAGTGGCCAGGAGAGGGTCTTACAGCTGTTAGTCCTTGGGCAGAAAAATGAAAAGCTGGGCTTTTTTGAAAACCTGCTCTGAGTCCATCCATTTCTTAGCTGAGGCGTTCCTGTTCAGATTTTCTGCAACTCTTTGTGAAATCAGATAGCATAATGGGCATGATGTCATTCGAATTACACAGCATTAGCTTCAAAAAAAATACTCATTATGTTAGATGGTAGTTAGAAGCAGTTGGTAACTGATTTCTCTGTCTCCCTTTTCCCCTCTCTCCCTCACTTTGTGTTTTTCCTCTACTTCTACTTTTAGCTTAAGGGAAAACACAACAGCTTGTCTGAAAACAGGTGGAGAAAGGGATATGTCTAAAAAAAAAAAAAAAAAAAAGCCCTGGGGTTGTCACTGTGGACCTCATCCAGGAGTGTGGAGTAACACCAACGTCACTGTAGGAAAACTGGCTCAGGCTGGCCATGCTAACACTGCGCCAGGTGGGGGAGTGAGGAACGGACGTCTTAGCATTCATATGGTAATGTTGAGTACACACTCTGAAAAGGTTAGGTATTCTTTGGCACTGCTGCCTCTGGCTTTCTTTTCATCCATTTGGTGACAGAATCAAGATTTATCACCGGTCAAATTGTTGCTAATTCAGACTTTAATTTCTCTAAGAGTTACCTGGATTTAGGGTCACTGGAGGCAGTTTTTATTTAAAAGGCATTTTTCTTAAATAGACATTTTAAGATAATTTCAGATTTACAGAAAAATCATGAAAATAATACACAGAGAATGCCCATATATCCTCACACCCGGTTTCCTCTGTTATTCCTAGCTTACTATACCTTCCTCACAGGTAATGAACCGATAATAATACATTATTCCTAAAGTCCCTAGATTAATCAGATTTCCTTAGATTTTACCTAATGTCCCTTTTCTGTGTCAGGATTCCATCTAGGATACTACATTTCATTGTCATGACTGCTTAGGCTCCTTGAGACTATCAGTTTCTCAGACGTTCCTTGTTTCTGCTGAGCTTGAGGAATACCAACCAGGTACTTTGTAGAGGAGTCCAGTCAGGTATTTTGTAGAATATCCTTCCATTTGGCTTTGCCTAAGGTTTCTCTTTGGTTAGGGGTTAGGGAGTTTTGGGGAGGAAGACCAAAGAACTAAAGTGCCATATTTCATTACATCACATCAATTACATCGTTACACATACATACATATTATCAACATGTCTTAATCCTGTTGATGTGGACCTTGACATGGCTGACCTAGTATTTGTCAAATTTCTCCCACGAAATTACTCCTTTCCCCCTTTTCTGTGCTCTACTCTTTTATTCAAGATTAATTTTTTTTAATTTTTAAAAGACTTTATTTTTCTTTATTCATGAGAGAGAGAGAGAAAGAGAGGCAGAAACATAGGTAGAGGGAGAAGCAGGCTCCCTACTGGGAGCCCAATGTGGGACTCCATCCTGGAACTCCTGATTATACCTTGAGCTGAAGGCAGAAAAATGCTCAACTACTGAGCCACCCAGGTGTCCCTTTTTTTAAAAAATTTTATTTATTTATTTGACACAACTGGGAAGAGCAGCAGGAGGAGAAGGAAAGGCAGATTCACCACTGAGCAGGTGGTCCGATTCAGGGCTCCATTCCAGGACCCTATGATCATGACCTGAGCCAAAGGCAGATGCTTAACCAACTGAACCACCCAGGCACCCCCGTACTGTACTCTTTGGAAGGAAGTCACTATGCACAGCCCACACTTAAGGTGTGGTGAGTTATGCCCCACCTCCTTGGCGGGGGTGGGGGTGGGGGGGTGGGTGGGGGTGGGGTGGGGTGGGGTTGGGGGGTAGGTACATACATTATTTGATATTCTGCTTTGGAGATTTGACCCCTCCCCCCATTTATTCAATCCTTTATTTCGGTGTATCTGGACTTGTGAATGTTTATTTTGCACTTTAGGTTATATACAATACTCCATTATTTTGTTGCTCAAACTTTTCCAGTTTTGGCCTTTGGGAGCTCTTTCAGTGGCTCTTATGTCTTTGTATGACAAACCCCTATCATTGTGTGTGTGTGTTTTTTTTTTAACACTTTCTTATTCTTTCTGGCACTGTAAGATGCTCCATGCTTATTTTGTATATTTCTTGACACATTCTTGGAATCAGCCATTTTCCCAATGAGCCCTGGTTCCTTTGATCAGAAAATGGAATTTTTGGATACTTGGATATGCATGTTGCTCCTGGTATCCAGGTTCTCCCAGCTGACAGGACAAGGACATAGATGTATGTATCCTAACTTCTGTGTACACACATGCCTGTATTTCTGTATATGTATCTGTGGCTGTAGTAAGCAAACTGGAGTTCATACAGACGTCTCCAGCCCCGGTGTAGTACCACATGGGTCATTCTGGCCTTTCTCCCTTGTCTGCAGACTCTCATCCTGACCATAAGGGCTGCTGTCTCTCCCCACCCTCTATCCATCCAATACTCCCAGGCATAATGATGTCAGAATGGTTAACGGATCATTCCCACCACGTACCTTAGCCAGAGCTCATTGCTTCCTTTTGCCTAGAGTCTTACCTCACATCCAGTTACTTAGGTCAGCACACTTTCCCTCACTCCCTTCAGTGAGTTGATTTCATTCATTTTAATACAGTTCATTCTTATGTGGTCTGCATTCCATCCTGGGATCCCTTGCCTCCCTAAATGCTTTTTATTTTTTAACTGGATGTATTCAGGTTCACTGTGCTGTGAAGTTTTAAGGGTTTTGATAAATGTTTAGTGTCCTGCATCTACCATTATGGTATCACCTGGGATAGTTTTACTGCCCTAAACAATCCCCTGTGCTAGGGACACTGAGTGACTCAGTAGGTTAAGCATCTGCCTTAGGCTCAGGGTTGTGATCCAGGGTCCTGGGATTGAGCCCCTCATTGGGCTCTCTGCTCATTGGGAGTCTGCTTCTCCCTCTGCCCCACATCCCACTCATGCTCTCTCTCACTCCTCTTTCTCTCTCTCTCAAATAAATATTAAAAAAAAATCCCCTGTGCTAATGAAGGCGTTCTTAAGAGTTTGAAAGTGCTACTAGTAGAAGAAATAAGAATAAATATAAATACTAGACAGCAGTTTCTTATAGGAAAAGGCAAGGCTGTGGGGCCTTGTTATTTGCTATCTTTACAAGGAGGAAACAGTGTGGGTTGGGTTTTCCATTTTTGTGAAAACCCCCCAAAGACTCCTAGTTCAAGGCATTTGAGTACCTCCAATTTAGATCTGGGGTGGTAAGTGGGTGGTGGGTGTTCTGTCTCAGGTTTCTCTTCTTACTTCCCAAGTCCATCAATAGCCCCAACTCACCATTTTGTTTAACATCCTGTTGAAAGTCCTACCAGCTAGTTTCATCTGAAAGCAGTTCTGGTTTTAATTCCACCTGATGTTAGAAACTGCTCTGCTGTTAGGCTATCACCTGGCTGATGCCCCGGTTGGGTTGCAGCTGTGGATGGAAACTAGTTCCTAATAGCCGACAAAGGTTGCTTTAGGGAGAGGTGAGAGAATTGAGCAGATGAACTTTATGAAACCTTCTTGTATGGTAAATATTAATCAGGTTTATCAGAAAGACAAATGCTTTAGGATTTGAGTTACAGGGTGGTGGGAATGATAGTTGAGACCCTAAAAATCCAAAACTAGTTGAGCCTGCCATGAATTTATTCTTTTCCCTCCGGGTGATTGTCCAATATGGTGGGGATAATGGTGCTATACTTCTCTTTACTCAGAAGGCAATTGTGAAGATAAATGGGAAAAGAAGCATGTGAAACTGCTCAGGGTACCCAGTGTGAATATGGTGACTTTCTGCACCCTTTTATTTCTCTCTCACTGATTCTGCTTTCGCCTAGCCTCTAAACATGGCTTTGGTCCTTGACCCTTTGCTTTTTCAATGGTACCTTCTGTCCATGGGATCAAATGTCTTGTGGCTCAACCATGCTTTTGTATGGATGATGCCTAAAACTCTGGCCCTTTGTCTTAAGTTTCAGACCCATCTATCTTTTTGCCAAACATTTCTACCTAAATGTCTCCTTGCAAAATCAGTATGTTTAAAAATTAAAGTTGTCCTCAACCAGCTGACCTTCCAGACTCTTTCCTCTTCAGGCTGTCATAGGCTTCCAGATATTGGAGCACTTTCTGGCTTTTCATCTCGGACCTTTAGTCCACAAGTCATGCTGAGCTCCTTTGGCAGTATTTTCCTCCTGTCCCCTCCACTGCTATCCCCAGTCCAGCCTACTCCCTGCCAGCTTGGCTTCCAGCTTTTCTTTTACTACTACCACCAGTCTCCTTTTTTTTTTTTTAAATTTTTATTTATTTATGATAGTCATACAGAGAGAGAGAGAGGCAGACATAGGCAGAGGGAGAAGCAAGCTCCATGCACTGGGAGCCCGACGTGGGATTTGATCCTGGGTCTTGAGGATCACGCCCTGGGCCAAAGGCAGGCGCCAAACCACTGTGCCACCCAGGGATCCCACCAGTCTCCTTTTTTAAGCTCAAATTTGAACTCAACTTAGCATCCCAAGCTTGCATTTCTAGCTTTACCTTCGAACTCAAACTATGTAGTATCTAACTAAACAACATATTCCTTCCTGCCTTTGTGCTGTTGTCTCTCTTCCTATCTTGGCAGGGTCAATTGTAGAGGTGGAACTAAACTTGCAGAGGAAGGTACAAGGGTATGGATGCACGTTAGCTTAGAATGAGGAGGACCTTTCCAATGGGGCTGCTAAAATGAGATGGCTCTCATGGAAGAAGTCTGTTATCTCCTGGTTCCCAAGCCTGAGGACCTCATTAAGTCCTTACCTTCATCCACTTCTGAAGCATGTGGCTTCTCTTCTTTTTTGAAGTTGCTTTCTCCCATGTTGCATGACATCCTCTCTAGCTACATCTCTGGCTCTTCTTTTTTTTCCATTTCCTCAATGAATTTCCTCTCCTGTTTCTCCTTCTCCTTTGCTCTTTCTCAAAAAGCTTCATGGCTCTTAGTGATCACCTTTTGAGAAAGATTCCCAAATAGGAACCCCAGCCCTGTCTTTACAGTTTGTCTGTGTTTCTGACGTCTCGCCAGATATTCCTATTTTGACACCTTATGTCCAAAGTTGAGCTCATTTCCTTCCTTCTAAAATATGTTCCTTTCTCCAGAGTTCCATGGTTTAATTCATGGCCACAGAGGTTGGCAGACTTTTTCTGTAAAGGGCCAGACAGTAAATGTTTTTGCCTTTGTCGGCCCTAAGACCTTGGTCATGACTACTTCACTATGCCTTTGTAGCCCCAAAGCACCTACAGATAATATGTAGACAAAATAGGTATTCTGTGGTTCAACAAGACTTTACTCACAGAAATAGGCCTCTGGGTCATAGTTTGCTGACTCCTGGGTTACCTAGGTCCAAAATTCAGTATTTCTTCACCTTTTACTTTCATTTGTTCTCTTCATATGTATTTAGTTTCTGCTGACTCTACCCTTATGAACTTTTCATATTTCTAGACTATAGCACTTGCCTATTCATTAGTCTAGTAGACAAAATGGCTCCCCTCTACATGTACTGGCCATCAATTTGCATAACCAGAAACCTCTAGTGATTGCCCCTGGCCTGCAAAATAGGGTTAAAGTTCTCCTGGTGTATCTTCTATGATTTGGCCTCCAGTCTTCCCTTAGTCCTTGGAATGGACATTCCTCTACACACATTGGTCTAGTTTGTGTTCTATCTCTGCTTGTGAGGCTCTCCTGACTCACAGTAACCTCCCCCTCCACTCATGGAAATGATTGTTCCTTCTCTTGACCTGCATAGTGGTTTTGATGTTATCCTTACCTTTTCCACTCAGACTGCACTGGGCTGTATTTTGTATCTTTGTAGCCTTCCTCCTTCTCCCTCTAAGGCTGTTAAGGGCAGCCCAGTAGATGGTGACATGGGTAATAATCACATGTAGAACTCTATCTCTCCTCCAGATCTGCCCATCCCTTGGGAGTTCTTGTCTCAGTTAATGGCACCAGGGATCATCGTTGGCCTTGGAGACTCTGTGACTGCTTATCTTTCTTCCTCCACTACACTTCTTTATAAAGTTTAGCTGTTTCTCCTTCTCCTTTCTTTGCCCTGTCTCCTCCTCTGCATCCCCTTAGTTGCTGACTTAGCTCAAGTCCTCTCTGTTCTTCACTAAGACCACTGGACTAGCCTTCGAATGTATATCCTCAAAACCAACTTCTCTCTCCTTATAACCCCAACACTCCATCTGTAGGGACCTGTCATGTAGGTGTGATCCTGTAACATTGATGATTGAAACCCCTCAGTGGCTCTCCATTGTCCTCGGGTCAGTGCTGGCTTTCCAATGTGCTGTGAAGCCACGATTGATCGAATACCCTTTCCTTTCCAGCCTCATTTTTGACCCATTGTATTGACGCAGTCTGCATTCAACCATATGTAATCCCAGTAGATCCTCTATATGCATGTGTATACACTTCCTTCTCTGATCTACCTAGAAAACTATCTGAATTTCTAGGAAGGGTATAAATGTCCCTTCTTAGCAGAACTTTCATCTCTCCTTCTTTTGGAAGACCAAACAGAATAAAGATGTCATAAGATAACCATTGAGAGAGACACTTGGGTTTGATGTATTTTCTGATGTCCTTTCAAATTCAGTCTTCTATTTTTTTTTTTATTTTTTTATTTTTAAAGATTTTATTTATTTATTCACGAAAGACACAGAGGAGAGAGAGAGGCAGAGACATAAGCAGAGGAAGAAGCAGGCTCTGTGCAAGGAGCCTGATGTGGGACTCGATCCCAGGTCTCCAGGATCAGGCCCTGGGCTGATGACAGACCTCTGAGCCACCCAGGGATTCCCTATTTTTTTTTATAAAGATTTTATTTATTTATTCATGAGAGAGACAAAGAGAGGCAGAGACACAGGCAGAGGGGGAAACAAGCTCTATGCAGGGACCCCAATGTGGGACTCGATCCTGGGACTCCAGGATCATGTCCTGGGCCCAAGACAGGCGCCAAACTGCTGAGGCACCCAGGGATCCCCAAATTCAGTCTTCCAAAGTTGACTTGGAGCCTTAGCAATGAAAAATTAAGTAGAGAAGTTTATAAGGTATCTTGAATGCTTAAGTATACTAGGTATGCACTTTTGACTTATTCCTTGCTTTTTGCTGTTAGAGCTTTAGCCTTCTTCCTCTATTATAATGGATAGTGAGAATCAACAATGTAGAATAATTCTGGATTTATTTATATCTCCCCCCTTTTTTAATAACCTGACATCTTCAGTTTAAGATGTTAGGATGGGGGCAGAGCAGGAGGGAATAATTATTTCATTAAAAATATTTGCTATACCCCTCCTCACTCTAGAAAAGTAACTTAACAGCTGTGGCAAAACTTCCTAGACTCCATCTCCTGCTATTTCTCCTTTCTTGTGGGAGCTTCCTCTCAGAGAAGGAGGCTTCTTGTGGGGCTGACAGCTCTTACCAGACAACCCACAGAGGCTGTGGAAAAGGAAGAAGCATATGAGGCTGCTGAGTAGGAGTGGGCATGGACAACATTCGGCTCCTTCAGCCATGGTCAAAAGCCACCTGTCCCTTTTATCTAGTGCCTCATCCTGGCAAGGAGAGAATATGTTCTCTTTCTGGAAGGATCTATGGAGCAGAAGAGAGGAGGGTGGACATCATGAAGAAAGTGCCCCTGTAAAGTGTTCTTTGATGTGGGGGATACCCAGTCAGGAGAGGAAACACAATTACTGTTGTTCTCTCTCTAGATTCAGAGTCTGTTCTGGTGAGGTCCTTGGGGATACCCTCTTGGAGGAGAAGGAAGGTGCCTTTTTAGTTTTGGAGGGTGCTATTCTGAGAGGCTTCTGCTGGTTTCCAGGGAGGGTGTTTGGTTTCTTCATAGGACTTGGCCTGTTCCTTTTAGTCCATTAGGAGCACTAGCAGCTCTAGACCACCTGGGGGCCTGGGTAAGTCCCTTCAGAGCCTCTGTCCTCATTCACAAAAGAGGCATCAGGTGTACCTTCCAGCACAGAATTAAACTACGGAGGAGATAAAGAGTGGAGCATTTTGAAGAGCCTAAGGCAACTTTCGTTTAATTTACATTTTCTGTCTCTTAGATACTGGAGCCAGGGATTGGGAGAGATGCACCACAGCACTTAGAACATACAGTAGACTATTTCTATTTCTCCTTAGCCTACTCCTCGGCAGAGGAAAAAAAAAAATCCTCAGAGATATCCAATCTTGGCTATTCCTAATTTTTTTGTTATGGGCAGAGAAGCTTTGAAAAATTAATTGTAATGCACTGACTTTTACCTTTGCCAGAGGATACATCCTTTATGCTAAAATGTAGGGATAATTGACTCTGAGCTGAAATAATTCTAAATTTAAATTTACAATGGGTTTGTCGGTATGTTTAGCTGGGCTGATGAAGAGTTATCATGAACCTTAGGTTTGAATTTTAGAGACAGATTCTTTAGTAGTCTTCACACATCTTTCCTTGCTCGGTGGAGTTCAGAAACCACTTCTGACTTGGAACCATAGAATATTAGATATGAAAAAGACTTAAAGGCTAGTCTACCAGATGTCCTGTCACCAGAGCCGTGGTCGCAGCCCAAGGCTCTATTCCCACCCCCCTCTCTGACCACAGTAGAGGGTCCAGACCTGGCAAGAGGAGGATTTGATCACTGAGATAAAGATACTATCCTCCTTCACTTTCAACTTCAGTCAGGTTTGATAAGCTTCACTTTTCTGTTCAGTTCTTGCCACTTTTTCTGATAATTTTTAATCTGTGGTACTTCTTAGTGTGCCTTTAACTGCTAAAACTTATCTGATTGTTAAATAGAAAACCAGCAGGGCTATAGGATTTGCCTCATTCACCTCCTTTTGCTATCAGCTCTCCCCCAGTGAGGGGATGTGTTGTGTGTCTATAGCGCATGACACTGACTCGGGTCCTCCAGGCAGTTGACTAATGAGTCCTGAGCTACCCGTTGCTTTTTCACCAGCCCCAGCACAGACTTGCCACACTTAGCAGCTCTTGACCTGTCCCCCCTCCACCCCCGTTGGGAACCATCTAGTGCCACCATCAGGCTGGTGCCATGCCCACAGGCCTTGGCAGAGAAGAGGTGAGCCTGGTACACTGAAGCCTGGAATTTGGCAGGGAGCACCCTTCGTCAGGTGCTGACGGCATGAGTCTTGCCTGATTTCCCAAAGGAGATAGGCGATATGATGACCTAACATGCCAGAAGCCCAAGCATGCTGGCATCAGGAGAAGCAAAAGGCAGTGGGCAAACCTGTAGTAACTTAGAGGCAGATATAGTCACACATAGGAGCCTTGAGCCAGGCTGCTATGGAACCACTATGGGATCTTCCTTGAATCTAGGTATTGGCTTGGCCTTCACTGCTGGTGACCTTGGTCAATTCCTTAACCTCTCTGAGCCTCCATTCCTCCCCTTCTGTATAGTGGTGGAATGATATTTACCTTGCAGGTGGTGAAGGTGAGAAACAATGTAGATTAGGCACTTAGCTATTACATGTTGATGAACTCAAGACATCGTAGCTATTATTTTTATGACTAGGGAACATAACAACACACTTCCTTGTTGGTTATTGGGACAATCCTGTATTTCTTTCCTCTAGGAATTAGAAATCTTATTTTAAGCCCAATAGTTTCAGCTGTAAGAGAATTGTGAAATGCTTTATCATGTTTTTAGGTTGTTACTTATCTATAGAGCAAGACTTAGAAAAGTTATAGAAACAAGCCACCAAGCCAAAAATCTGAATATCACAGATGTCTGGCTCAAGGCTTAGGGAGTCTAGGTGAACTTGTACCTTTACCCAAATAAAGGATTGTTTTTTCTTATAATATGCTAGATCTCTCTGCTAATCCCAGGACAAGATGAATATTAAGTAGACAGAAGGTTCCTGTCTATGATCAATTCTAATGCCTTTTGTGAAGGGAAATGGTTGTAAATTATTACTAGTTAATTAAATGAGTGTTTCCGTTGAGTCCTGTGTGCAGGCTTTTATCCAAGCCTGTTTAGAATCATGCAACATCAGAGCTAGAAAGGCTTTCAGACAACACTCTCATTTCATGGTCTAGGAGACTGAGCCAGGATTTAAGAGACTTGCTCAACTTCTGTCAAGTGATGTCAAGGGAAAGCAAACCTTGGCTAGGGGTATAGAAGGGGAGAGTGGGTTCCTAGAGATCTAGTGAGTATATCAAGTGAACAAAGCATGATTCCTAAGCACTGGGCCCATGCAGTCCATATGCTACTGGTATGCCTTGGTGCCATCTTGGAGTGCTTTTATATTTTCGAAGTGCTGTCACATATTTATTATAAGATAAAATATTATTCTTAGTTTTTTAAAAGATTTTATTTATTTATTCATGAGAGACACAGAGAAAGAGGCAGAGACATAAGCAGAGAGGCAGGCTCCCAATGGGGAGCCTGATGCGGCACTTAATTCCAGGATCCTGGGAGCATTGAAGGGAAATACTCAACCACTAAGCCACCCAGGTGTCCCTATTATTCCTATTTTTTTTTAATTTTTTTAATTTTTAATTTTTTTTATTATTCCTATTTTATAGCTGATGAAATTGAGGTGGCCAAATGAAACTTCCAATTCAACTAATTAGACCAAATAAATAGATATTTGGAGTTTTTACTTGGTTCAAGGAACTCTGCTAGGCCCTTTGGGGAACATGAAAATATCAGATCCTGTTGGAATGGAGCTTAGAAACTTACTGCAAGTGACGAGATAAAAGTATATGAAATTTATCTAATTGTTCTAGGGCATAGGTAAGTATTAAGATAATAATTGAGATAGGAATTTTGAGACTGGAGGGACCAATAGGTATGTCAAGATCTTCCTGGCCTAAAGCTCCTGTGGCTGCATCACTTTCCTCAGGCGCACTTGGTTAAGTATCCCACCTGCAGCCCCAGGTAACTACTCTGGGAAATCCTGAGCACCAGGCGATGATCCCAGCCCTAGGAATAATTCAGTAAAGATTTGAATGAATGGACAGGTGAAGAGAGATTTTCCAAGCAGAGACAACAGCTTGAGCAAAGGTGTGGCTATGCCATGGCGAGGAGACAGGCCTGACTAGAAGAGCAGGTTTAAAGAATGGAAGCTTGAAAAAGAGGTTTGGATAAATTAGTGGGAGGCAGTGAAAAGAGAACCCTGGTGGCCCAGAAAGCTAAGTGGAGCAGCTTGAGTTATTCTGAAGGCACTGGGGAGCCAGTAGAGGCTTTGCTGGAGAAAGTTGATGAGAGTGGCACTTTGGAAAGGGTTATCTGGGCAGTGAGGTGTAGACTCTTTTTTGTTTGTTTTTATACCTTAAAAGTGTTTAATTTTGATGCATTTCAATTTATCAATTTTTTAAATCACTTGTATATATCCTGTACTTAATGTCATATCTTATACTTGGATGTCATACCCAAGAAACCATTGCCTAACCCAAGGTCAGGAAAGTTTAATTCTATGCTTTCTTGTAAGATTTTTATAGTTTTAGTTCTTGCATTGGGTCTATGATCCACTTTGAGTCCATGTTTACATATGATAAAAGGTGGGTGCCACCTTCGTTCCTTGACATGTGGATATCTAGTTGTCCTAGCACTATGAGTCAAAAAGAATATTCTTTGTCCATTTAATTGTCTGGGTACTTTCATTTTAGAAATCCCTCCCCACCACTTGTCCTATTTTCCTTACGGCAATCTCCAGGCAACCACTGGTGATTTTTCTGTCACTATAGATTAGTTTGCCTTTTCTAGACAGAATGTGCTGTTTTGGGTTTCTTTAGTACAGTGTTCTTTCATGTTGCATGCATGCATTAACAGTTCTTTTTATTGTTGAATACTATGCTAGTGTGTGGCTATACTACATTTTAAAAAAAGCTGTGAGCATTTGTGTGCATATCTTTGTATGGCCATATGCTGTCTTTATTCTTGGGTAATTACCAGGAGGGGAATGGCTAGATCAAATGGGAGATATACACATAACTTTTTTAAAAAAGATTTTATTTATTTATTCATGAGAGATGGGGTGGGGCAGAGGGAGAAGCAGGGAGCCTGACATGGGACTCGATCCTGGGTCTCCGGGGGCATACCCTGGGCAGAAGGCGGCACTAAATCACTGAGCCACCCTGGCTGCCCCCGTATATGTAACTTTTTAAGAAAATGTCCAACTGTATTCAGAGTAATGATACCATTTTACAGTCCCATCAACAGTGTGTAATAATTCCAGTTGTTCCGTACTTGTACAAACAGTATGGTCGGAATTTTCAAAGTTAGCCATCCTAATAGGTATATGTTATTATTGCCTTATGGTTTTAATTTGCACTTCTCCAATGAGTAATGATGATGAGCTTGGTTTTTTTGTACCTATTTGCCATCTGTATATCTTCTTTGGTGAGATGTGAAGTAATGAAGCCTATTTTTGAAAAGTTGGATTGTTTTATTATTGAGTTTTACAAGCTCTTTATCCTGGATGCAGATATTTGATCTATGATTTACAACTATTTTCTCCTAATCTGTGACTCATCTTTCATACTCTTGACTGTATCTCAAGAGCAGAAACTTTAATTTTGACGAAGTCCAATTTATCATTGTTTCTCTTTTATGGATTGTGTTTTTGGTGTCATATCTAGAAAAATTTATCTAACTCAGGGTCCCCCCAATTTTACCTTATGTATTTTTCTTGAAATATAAAATTTTTAAGTCTTTCGTTTAGGTCTGTGATCCATTTTGAGTTATTATTGTGTAAGTCACAATGTAGGAGTTGGAAGTTCTCCATTTTGCATATGGACATCCAGTGGTTACAGCGCCATTTGTTGACTCTTGAGTTTTTCTCGTTTATCTGTGCATTATTATGTCATTTTTAAAAAGTTCATTGCTTACTGATTTTTGATCAAGGCCACAAGAGTTGCCCTCCTGACCCACAGAAGTGGTCTTTAGGAGAGAAGGGGTTGTTACGTCATTCCTCCTTGAATGTCTATTTACAGAAAGAATGCTAAATGTGTCCATTTCTATGTGAAGCCACTTGAGCACTCTGGCCTCAGCCCTGTTCTCTTGGACATTCTCTTAGATGATGATGTAGCTACCGTAGGCCCTGTAGTCCATTAAGCTGAGAAGGAAAGTGATTTGAACCAGCTGGATTTGGGATCCAGCAAACCTTGAGTCCTAGAACAAGCTGAAGTTCTAGGGAAAAAATATGAAGCTCCTAGGATTTGGGGCCTAGTCACTACACGGGATGTGGGAAGCAGAGCCTTATGGCACATAGGAGAGATGCAGAGGTTTTAGTGGATAGCAAATTCAACCTGGGTCACTAGGGCTTCTCACAGTGCTCGTGCAGTCTATAGCTGCATTAGTAATGGGCAGTGTCACTATCAAGATCAAGATTGGTCATAATCTTGCTCTTCCCTATGAGGGTCAAGTTAAACCTGCAGGCTGATGTTCTTTATTTAAGGGCACATGGAGAAAATAGGGCACCTCCAGAGGAAACTGGTCAGAATGTCAGATGAGAAAACGGTGCCTTATATGAAGCTAATGAAGGAATTTGGGATATCCATATTTATTAACTTATTTACTGACTAGTTCCATGAATGCTTCAGTCCTCTTATGTTCAAGGTAAGATCTAAGGGACAAGGCATAACAATTGCAACATGACGTGGGGTCCAGCTATGGTCTCTTAATGGTACAGAGTTGTCCAACTGCTTCAAGTGGCCTAGGAATATCTTATAAAAATGAGTTTTGAGTTGAGTCTTGATTGACAAATAGGGGTTTGACAGAGAGAGGAAAGAGTTTTCTGGCCAGAAAGATTGCATGCCCTCAGTCACTAGGCGGTAAATGTCAGGCAGATAACGTGTATTTTTCACAATATTGACTATATTCCCCAGTATGCTGTCTGACTTTAACACGTTTTGTTGATCTCTCAGATTAAATGAGAAAACATACCTTCCTAGTCTACAAGTAATTAGAAGAGCCTGGGGGTACAGGTTGTAAATGTATTTAGCATGATTGGGATGCAGCATGCAGGGCTATGTGCCGGGCTAAAGAGTTTGGACCTTATCATGGAAGGGAGAGGAAACATTGAAAGATTTTAAATTAGGAAGTCATATGGTCAGATTTTCATTTTTGAAACTGGTCATTGGCAGTGGTTGGAGGAGGGTGAGTCTGGAGACAGGAAACAACTAAAAGGCCATTGCAGATGGCCAGGTGAGGCATGGTGGTAGG
Source organism: Vulpes vulpes (assembly GCF_048418805.1). NCBI lineage: Eukaryota > Metazoa > Chordata > Mammalia > Carnivora > Canidae > Vulpes > Vulpes vulpes. The sequence continues at coordinate 97,458,999 of NC_132785.1, forward strand.
AATAGGGAGGAAGAGGCAGGTTTAGGAGAGGCACAGAAAGTGGGTTTGGTAGAATTATATGTATGTCACCAGGAGCCTGTGCTGCTGTGTCAGTGGTGATGTCAAGACTGTGGGGGTGTCAATTAGGGGGCATAGAATAAGAATTTGGATCCTCGGCATGTTGATGTGTTGAATTAAAGAAACTTGTCTCAGTGGGACAAGGGAGTAGATACTTTTAGAAAAGGTCCATATATATATATATATATAGGTTTAAGAGTGAAGTCTATGCTAGAGACTTAGGAAATGAATTTGACACTGCTCCCTGTCCTTAGCCTATACCCGTTTGGAGATTCCAATATGTTTGTTTCTTCTACTCCTCCCCCAAAGAATCTCAAGTTGGTGCTGAAATCATGAGGTTGAATCTTCCAATGGAAGAAAAAGAGGACTTAGCACGATTTAAAGGCAATGGGCGGGGGCGGGTGGGGAGGGGGGTTGGGAAGAGAGAGAGAGATGCTGGAAAGGAGCCTGAGAGAGAAAGAGAAAAGTGAAAGGAAGACCAGGGAAGAGGGTCTTCCTCTGGAAGCAAAGAAGTTTGTGAAGAAGGAAATTTGTGAAGAAGGAAGCTGTCAAGGGGATCAGAGCTGCAGAGATCAATGGAGATGAAAACAGACATATCCTTGGATTTGACAGTGGCACATGCCAAGGGTTGCAGGAGTGGTGTCAATGCCAGAGGGAGGCAGAGGGTTAGATTGTAGGTGGTAGTATGGATGTTAGAAGGTATAGAGGAGAGGTGATAACTATTTTTTAAATATTTGACTTATTCTCTTTGGCTGCCAATTTGAATAAGTCTTTGGGTGCAGATGATAGAATACCGTACTCAAACTGGGAATTTATAGGCTCAAATGACTAAAAAGTCCAGAAGAATCAAGTCAAGCTTGATCTATGGGTTTAAGTGATATAAAGATCTGGTCTCTTTCTGTCTCTCAGCTTTTTCTTCTTAGCTGACTTCCTTCTCCAGCTCAGTGTGGTGGCAGAAAGGGTGCTGGACACTCTCAAGTTTATGTCCTTCTAGATTAAAGTTCAGCAGAAGTGAGATCTTTTCTGTTTCTAGTAGATCCAGGACTCCTAATGGGACCTACTTGAGTTTTGTGCCCAAACCGTGCCCCAGTTACTGTGGGTAGAGAGTAAAGATTACTCAGATGACTGGATATAGGACATATATCAGCTCCAGGCCAGTCATCTTGGCTGGAGAAATTCAGTGCCTTGATTAGCAAGGCCTAGGTCACTTGTCCAGGCTGGAGCTAGGAGCATAATCCCAGCCAAACAATTTGGACTACCTGTTAGGGAGGGGTAGTTCTCGAATAAAAGCTGAAGTGCAGTTCCTAGAGGCTGGAATGGATGTTCTAGCTGGAGAGAAAATAACCACTGGACTTATAGGGGAAAGACTAGGATCAGTGCATAAAAACTATTGGTTGCTGCACTTCTGCTTTGTGAGAAAGATCCTTCTGTGGATCTGTAGGATGAAAGAGGCCAGATGTGGAGGTAGCAAGTTGGCTGTCACTGGGGGTGTCCAAGCAGTCACTATGACTAGACACCAAGAACCCATCAGCACTGTGTAAATGGAAGGGGTGATCTGGAAGACCTTATTTTCCAAACTGTCTGTAACAGGGATACATTTTTATGCTAAAACCTGTATACTCTTAATACATGTGAAATTATAAGCAGAAGTTTCATGACATAGCACTTTTCCTTACTATGTGACACATGCATCTTTACTGTTCCAGTATCTTGGTTGTGTGCAAACCACCCCATTGTTTTCATGTCAAATCCATAGTTTGTAAACCCCTATTCTAAGGTCAGGGGTTTAGGTGGAGTGGGCTTGAATCTGGTGTTTGAGTCTGGCTTTCCCATGGTGATGGTGGCAGTGGTCAAAAATGAAGAAGCAAACCTATTCTACTTGTGAGAGCTCCCGATTCTGTGTGGTGGACTCTCTAGCCATCAGAGCAGCTCCAGACCCCTGGGAGTGGAGGAGTGGCCTTCTTTGTGGACCCTTGGGTCAGTGTTGGAGAGAGTTTACACACTGGCCGGGGGCCGGGGAATCTTAGAGGTGGCCCCAGCAATCTGTCTGGAGGCTGACAGCGGCTCCTGTGCCAGCAGCAGTTTATGTTGTGAGGTTGAATGTGTGTGCATGTGTGTGCTCTTTGCCAGGCCTTTATATTGAAGATGAAGGAGTGGCTTTTAAAAATAACATATTTTTGACTTGAAACAAGTCAAGGCAGAGAGTGGAGACAATTAGAGACTGACATCCTGTTTAGTCATCTCTCCAGAGAGCTCTATTTTCAGAACTGTTCCATAAAGGTTCACAAGTGGTATTAAGACAGTTTTGGGGATATTGTTCACTTAGCAGTAGTCATGATATAAGTAGCCAATTTGAACGTTGGTGTGATCTACAGTGTGGTAACACCTTGATAGTAGATTTTGTGCAGAGGAATGGGAGTTTATAAGACTAGGCTGTTACACAGGTAAAGCTTTCTGAGTTAGAACAAAGCAGGCATCTTTTATTTTGAAAAAGTATATAATCGGGGTGTGGCCTTAAAGAATATGTGGTGGTAAGCTAGGGAAAGGTCAATGCATTTTTTTCCCAGTCTTTGTCACCTATGGGTACAGTAAAAACAGGATATAGTACTATCAAGGTTCTTTGAGCTCATTTGATGGAAACCATGCCAAAAATGCTGAATAGCGATGTCACAGACTTTTGGATGAGAATGGTGAAGCTTGGGGTGGTTAAGGACCTTGCCCAGACTCCAGAACCAAATGTGGCAGTCAGGCTGGAGGCCATGTATTCATCTAGTTTGGGCACTGCGCCATGTAATTTGCAGCTTATTTAAATGTAATATTCTACCAAAAATGATCAGCCGTATCTGTACTCGGCTTCTGTGGACCTCTCTCTCTTTGATGAAAAGTCAAAGGCAGGAATAGAGTCATGAGTTGTGTCAGACAAGATTTTGACAATTGTAAATTCATGTATTTGGGTCCAAAAGAACCTCACAATCCAAGGCTTAGAGATATTCTTGGATAGTTCAAGGTTAGCACTCAGCCTGAAGAGGGCAGAGCCCGTCAACCTGGGCTGGTGTGATCAGAGCAGGTCGAGAGGGTGCTGCCTTGAATCCAGAGGCATGCTGCATGAGGACAAGACCTAGCCTGGAGACTGCAAACTGCCTGGTTTGCAGAGTGGATATCTTGCTATCTCATTGCATAGATGAGAGCTTTAAGGGATGTTGATACTCCATGAACAGGCAAGATTAATGAATGCAAAGTTCCTGAATTGCCTTCCCTGGTGCTTGCTGAAGATGGACTACACTCAGGTGAAAATCGTAGAGGTGGAGATGGTACTCTTCCCTCTTTTTGCTTCCTACAAGAAAAAGTTGCAGTTAACCATGCCTCATTTGTTTATTGCTTTGTATGGTGCCATTATTTTTCTAGTTCATACATCTGCCACGTGTTTTTTTTTTTTTTTAAGATATATTTGAGAAAGAGAGAGAGTGAAAGGTAGGAGGGGCAGAGAGAAAGAGAAAGAGAATCTCACACGGACACCCCACTGAGATTTATGCCCAATGTGAGGCTCGATCCCATGACCCTGAGACCATGACCTGAGTGGAAATCAAGAGTCGGACATTTAACTGTCTGAGCCACCAAGGCACCCCTTACCTGCCATTTGGTTTAATAAAATGTTGCTCTGACATGAGATAGGGATAGCTCAGAAACAATGACCGAGTTTACAAGTGCTTCTCCATAATATCACAAAGAGCCAAATTGGAAGAGAATAAAACTGAAGACAAGGGAAACATTGAAAGAACTGTTCCCCTTAGATTTGTTTTTCCACTTTTAAAGTTCCTGTACTTGCACTTATTTCTTGCCCCTCCTCCATTGAATGAAAGACTTAGGTCTGGTTGATGGCTGTGATTTGCACATGTAGGCCTCCTTGTAAAGAATCATTTGAGGGGGATCCCTGGGTTGCTCAGTGGTTTAGTGCCTGCCTTCAGCCCAGGGCATGATGCTGGAGTCCCGGGATCGAGTCCCACATTAGGCTCCTGCATGGAGCCTGCTTATCCCTCTGCCTGTGTCTCTGCCTCTCTCTCTGTGGGTCTATCATGAATAAATAAATAAAATCTTAAAAAAAAAAAAAAGAATTATTTGAGGCCCACAAAAAGTACTTTGAAATTAGAATATAACACACAATTCTTTTCTCTTTCTAGGTGGATCTGGAGCCAGAAGGGAAGGTATTTGTGGTAATAACCCTAACAGGGAGCTTCACTGAAGGTAAGGATTAGTTTTGGGTGGTTTCTGGTATAAGTATAATCTTAGTCCCCACTCAGTAGGAATTTTTAACATGGAAGTTATAAAAAGAGCATTTTATAAAAGATGCTTTAAAAATTTGTTTTCTGGGCAGCCCTGTGGCTCAGAGGTTTAGCGCCACCTTTAGCCCAGGGTGTGATCCTAGAGTCCCAGGATCTAGTCCCAGGATCGAGTCCCACATCGGGCTCCCTGCATGGGGCCTGCTTCTGCTCCCTCTGCCTGTGTCTCTGCCTCTCTCTCTCTCTCTGTGTCTCTCATGAATAAATAAATAAAATCTTTTAAAAAAATTGTTTTCTGTCGGGTTGGCTGGTATTTTGTTTCTAATGATCTGTTGGTTTGGATTGCCAGATTAAATATATCGGCTAAATCTGGCAATCTCAGGATTTGTTTAACACACTCAGAGTTTAACATTTTCTTCATCATCATCTTAGCTGAATTGGTTCTTGCCTCTTTTCATTCATGTCTATCAAATTGTACTGTAGAATTTTGGTTTTGGGCCAACTTTTCAGTTTGCCCTGAAAGTTTTAAAATTTTAAGGATTATGTTCTCTTTCTTATCTCATTCTGTTCTTTAAGGGATTCTATTCCTCTTCTCCTGGCACCACCCCCACCGCCCACTCTCTAATTTTTTTTTTTTTTTTTAAAGAATTGAGGTAAGATATATGCAGTGAAATGAACGGATCAGAAGTGATGAATTTGAGTTTTGGCAAATGCATGCAACCACGTCACCAGCACCCTGATCCAAGATAAAGAAGATTTCCACCACTCTGAAAGTTCCCTGTGTCCTTTCCCAGTCAGTCTCCTGCTGCCAGAGGCAATAAATGGGATGGTTTTTTTTTTCACCATAGATTAGTTTTGTCTATCCTTGAAGCTCATATAAATGGAACTATGTAGTACATTCTCTCTCTTGTCTGATTTCTTGTGCACAGCATAATTTCTGTGACAACCACTCGTGTCATTGTGTGCATTAGCATCCTATTCCTTTTTCTTGCCAAGTGTTCCATTACATACCCATTCTCTTCTTGATGGACATTTGGAGTTATTATGCTGCTATATGCATTCTCGTACATACATTTTTCTTGATGTGCACTTTCATTTCTCTTGGGTAGGTATGTAGCCTCTGTAATTGGTGGGTAATAAAGGATATATATGTTCAACTTTATAAGAAACTCTCACATGTTTTTCTAAAGTAAGATTGTATTTTTATACTCCCACCAGTGATGAGCATCCCAATAATTCCATATCCTCATCAACACTTGGTATGGTCATTCCTTTTAACTTTAGACCGTCTAGTGGGTATACAATGATATTTTGTGATTTTAATTTGCATTTCCCTGGTGTTGGATACTTTTTCATGTGCTTATTGGTCATTTTTCCCCCAGTGCCAGTTCAGGTCTTTTGTTTTCTGAAATTCGATTTGTCTTTTTATTACTGATTTATGATTGTTTATGTTTTCTAGATAAGCATCCTTCGTGAGAAATTTATATTGTGAATATGTTTTGCCAGTATGTGGCTTGCCTTCTCACTTTCTTAATGGTTCTTTGAGCAGAAGTTTTAAATTTCTCTGAAGTTCAATTTATCAATCTCTTCTTTCCCTAGTTTATACATTTTGTAATCCTCTTTAAGAAATCTGTCATAGGGTCACAATGATATTGTCCTATTTTCTTTCAGAAGATTACAGGCTTTTATGTTTAGGTCCATGTTATGTTATATTTAGGTCTTTCTTTGTTCCTTCTTAAATTAATATTTGTGTGTGAAGGGGTTGAGATTTCTTTTCCTTATACTACAATCCTGTTGTTCTACTCCCTACCATTTGTTGAAGGCTTTCTTTTTTCTTGGAACCTCTGTCGCCAATAATTTGGCCCTACTGTGGATCTATTTATGAACTATTTTATTCTATTGATCTATTTGTCTGTCTTTATGCCAATATGACATCATCTTCATTGCTGTTGCTTTATAGTAAGTCTGAAGGCTAAATAGTGTGAATCCTCCAAATGAGTTTGTTTGTTTGAAGGGTATTTTAGCTATTCTCAGTATTTTAAATTTTGATGTCAGTTTTAGAGTCAGATTATCAATTTCCACATGAAAGCCTACTGAAAGTTGAATTAAAGTTGTATTGAATCTATCCATCAATTTGAGGAGGGCTGACATCTTAACAATTGTGAAATCCATAAACTTGATATATTTCTCCATTTACTGATGGTCTCTAATGTCTCATCCATATCAATATTAGCAATTCGATGTAATTTTTAACATAGAGATCTTGCACACATTTTAAAAAATGTATTCCTAAGTATTTTAAACTCTTGACGCTGTTATAAATGGCATTTTAAAATTTTTATTTTGGAAATTGGTAACGGTACATAGAAATGACTTTTTTGTTTCTTGGGTGTGCATTCTATGGCCTTAGAATTTCATTTATTGGGACGCTTGGGTGGCTCTGTGCCTTCAGCTTGGGGTGTGGTCCCAGGGTCCCGGCATCAAGTCCTGCATTGGGCTCCCCTGGAGGAGCCTGCTTCTCCCTCTACCTGTCTCTGGCTCTCTTTGTGTCTCTCGTGAATAGGTAGATGAAATCTTTTTTAAAAAATTTCATTTAGGGCAGCCCTAGTGGCCCAGCGGTTTAGCGCTGCCTTCAGCCCGGGCCGTGATCCTGGAGACCCGGGATTGAGTCCCACGTCGGGCTCGCTGCATGAGCCTGCTTCCCTCTGCCTGTGTCTCTGCCTCTCTCCTTCTCTCTCTTTCTCTCTGCACCTCTCATGAATAAATAAAATCTTTAAATAAAAAAAATTTTTTTTCGTTTATTCTAGTAGGTCTTTCTTTCATAGATATTTTAGGATTTTCTCTGTAAATAATCATGTTATTTATGAATAAAGCAGTTTTCTTTTTCTTTACTAATATTTATGACGTTTATTTCCTTTTCATGCCTTATCGTGCCCGGAGGCCTTGAGGACAGACAACCTTGTCTCATAACTTTAGGAGGAAGGAATTTAGTCTTTCCCTAATAAGTATGATGTTAGCTGCATGCGCTTTGTATATACTTTTCACCACAGTCAAGGAAGTTCTTTCAAGTCCTAGTTTTCTGATAGGTTTGGTTTTTCTCTTTTCTTTTTTAATCAAGAATGACTGTTAAATTTTGGCAAGGGCTTTTTCTTTATCATTGACATGAGCATATGGTTTTTCTCCTTTGTTCTTCTTTATTTTCCAGCAGTCAGCTAAATTACTGGCTATCACCTTAAAATTGTGAAGGCTTTTCAGAGTGAGATTTCTCTTTTCACTTTTACCCCTTAGTTCTTGGACAAATTCCATAGTCCTGAAACATAGTGTTCACTGGTAAGGCATAACCAAGCTGGGGTTTCAGTGGAAAGCCCAAGGTGTTTTAAGTTCTTTTAACTTTGTGGGACTTGGGCTTCAAATTGTCTCTCCTACAATGGGAAACAGTAGACATCTCAACTCCTTTCTCTCAGCCTTCTAATTATTGCTCTAGTTATTGCGCTTGAACAGACTGAAGGAATTTATAAATTTGGGGATTCTCCTCTCTGTGGCCTGTCTTTTCCAGGATTTCTCTGCTCAATTTCCAGTCATCTGTTAGTCCTGAGATGTTGTCATTTCACTCTTCAAGCCAGTAAAACTGTAGTTTTCGGTTTGAATTCTTTTCACTCGACCTCATGCAGCCTGGGGAATAACATTGGGATATGGCCTATAAATATGGATCTTAACCAGCGCAATTCCCTTCTTTCAAGTATCACATTCCCTCCAATTTCTGTCCTTTTTTGGTTGTTCTCCAGTGTTTTCAACTAATTGTTTTGAAATATATTTCTAAAGGCTTTAATTGTGGTGGAAGGGTTAGTCTATAAAAAGCCATTCTACCATTAACAAAATCCTGTGAAGACTTTTAAACCTGTGGTTTAATGGTTTGTCCTTTTGGTGTTGGCATTTTGCAAATTGGTGACACTTTTGAAATTTGTTTTTTCTTTCCTCTCAGCTGACCGTTATTCATGTGGGAGGTCTGTTTTAATGTTAATGTTTAATTTTGCCATCTGTTGTCTCAGTTGTTGCATCTTACCTTTTTGTTCCAGTATTGAAATTAGCAGATATGTAAGGTACTTGGACATGAACAAGCTCTCCAGATTACAGTTTAATCAGCTCAATGACCTTTTTGTTTTGCTTGGTATCTTGTACATGGAGGCTTTGTGAGAAAAAGGAGTCTACTGACGCTCAGTCAAAATATAACGTAGGATTACAGAACACTGTTGTTAGAACATTCTCACAGTACATGGGACATGGGCAAAACCATGGTCTAGACAAACCCAGCCATAAGCTAAGAGGCAGAGTGAGGAGTGGGTGAGATTCTCAGTGCTCTGAGCTACCTTTCTGCACTAATGTTACATGAGACCAATGGAGTAGGGCCATGGACAGAAGACCAGGTCCTCTTGTGCTGTAGTCATTATATGACTTTTTCTTCTTTTTCTTCTTCTTCTTCTCCTTCTCCTTCTCCTCCTCCTCCTCCCCCTCCCCCCCCCGCCCCCTCCTTCCTCTCCCCCTCCTCTTCCCCCTCCTCCTTCTCCTCTCTAGGACTAAATTATATTATGGTTCTATCTTCCTTAATTGAAATACTAGAACGCTGGTACCAGAATACTTGTGGATATTCTTATATTGATTTATTAGTTTTAGTGATAAGGAAGGAATGCCAAATATTAGTAGGGGTGAGTTCTTACCAGGTCATTGCAATCATTTATCTTTTAGAGGTGATCCTGGGTAAATGTGAGGCTGGCTGAGTTCATCTTTGGGAATCCCACCTCCCCTTTATGTTAGTCCTTGCTCTCTGCTTTTAACTGTCTCTTACTCCTTTAAGATGCCTGGTGATCTCCTCTCTCTAGGAACAGTTGCTAATAGAGAAGATAGTGAATTCATGGGCTAATTCACACTGAAGCGATAGTGATCAATATCTTAGTGCTCTACCCCTCTTAGGTGTGTCTGTGTATTTTAAAAGATGCTAAAACTGATGTTTTTTCCACGAGAAATAGATTTTGAACATTGACACTTCAGGAGCTGTAGCATCTATGTGTGGGATATATTTTAGAACCTCAGATCTCTTCTCTATAGGAGCATTGTCTTGTCCATTTGGCTCTGAGGCTGGGCCTCAGCTTGAGCTTGCACATTGCTGTTGCTTTAGAGCACAGCTCCATTGTCAAATGCAGACGACGTGATAGCTGCCTCTGTGTGTGTGTTACATGAGGGAATGGAGCCCCGACCACACACCTGCTACAGCTGTGGCAGCAGCCGTGGCCTGGCATTGTGAGAATGTCCCTGGCTTGGCTTCACTCCTGGCAGCCACTTTAGATTATTCCCGGCCATAAAATGAAGGGTTGGCTGATAGAACATTTGGAGCTCTAGTTCTTATCTTGGATGCTGAAGGGCTTTGCATAAGAAAGCACTATGGAGTCAGGCCTGCCCAGTGTTCCCAGGCTGCTATAGGAGCATTGGCTTAGGATCCCAATGGGTTGGCCAAAGCTTGAGAAATGTTGGTTGACTCTCAAAGTGCATCTTAGGCTGTGATTTTGAAGATCAGATGTTAAAATGTGTAGTGCTTTGGAAATTGTAGAGTGCTGTGTGAAAAAACGTATGCTAGTGGGATTCCCATTTCCATGTTTCTATTGTCACAGTAGCAAGATTCCTGTCATTCTCCCCACCCTTGCCTGGGACCCTGTGAATACTCAACAGTTTTGTTTTATTTTGACATTGGATTTATTTATTTATTTATTTATTTTTGGATTTATTTTTTTATACTAGAAGCTTCAAGAATTTAGTGAACAATGACAACTATGCTGTGGGTTTATCTCCATGCCTATTTTCTTTCATAGGCTCCTATAGGAGTTTTGCCACTAGATCAGATTCTATAATTCCAAAGTTCTCCTTAAAAAAGAAATTGTTTAAATATGGCAGTGATCTGTGATATACAGGGCTGGTATTAGGAGCTACTGACTACTTCTCATTTCTTCCTCTCTCATTTTCTTATCTTTCATTAGTTATGCTGAAATAGCAGCTAAGGCAAACAGTTTTTATTAAATGTAAGACATGACTGAGGAATGACATGGCCCATATCTGCCAGGAACAGACTTGCTATTCACCATAGATGCTAGGGAGATAAAAATGGACAAGACTTAAGACACTCTCTCGAGGGAGCTCATCGAGGGGGAGCAGATGCACCCCATGTGTACAGGGCAGGGGCCTATGTCCTGCCATGGGAATGAGCCCAAGGCATGATGTTGGCACCTGGGAGTATGTAATCAGATCAGCCAGAAGGTTTTAGAAAAAGCTTCACAGGGGAGATGATATTTAGAGCAAGTTCAAGTGATGAGTAGAAATGCACCAGGAGGGGAGGATAGTTTAAGAGGGCAAGACAGTTTGTATAGAGGCACTGAGATGAGAGAGCAGTGACAGTTTCCAGAAACTGAAAGTAGTGGGTTGTTTTCAGAGGTTGGGGAACATGGGGGAGATGTGGGAGGGTCTTCTGTGAAAGTTTGCCTTAGTTTTGGCTGCTGTACCAGTGTAACTATGAACAGTGCCACCTTTCACTCTGAAAGGGTCCCAGGCTAGAAGATAAATTATGTGGTCACACTCCTTTTAAGTTAGTGGAGGTGATGGGGTTGCCAATGAAGGGTTCTAAGCAGAGAGAAATAAGATCTGATTTGGTAGTAATGGGCTCAAGGGCCTGGGAGCAAGGGCATGTTTGAGCATAAAAGGAAACAAGGGTGTGGAAAGCGATTAAGACACTATTAAAGTGGGATCCCTGGGTGGCGCTAGTGGTTTAGCGCCTGCCTTTGGCCCAGGGCGCGATCCTGGAGACCCAGGATCGAATCCCACGTCGGGCTCCCGGTGCATGGAGCCTGCTTCTCCCTATGTCTCTGCCTCTCTCTCTCTCTCTCTCTGACTATCATAAATAATAAAATAAAAAATTAAAAAAAAAAGACACTATTAAAGTCATGTAAGAGAGAGATTAGCAGAGCCTGGGTTCAGTTGGCATCTGTGGGGGTGGATAGAGAGGGGGACAGCTATATGACATGTATACATAGGATAACCAACTGGAATTGGCAACTCACTGCATGTTACAGATGAGTAAGGATGATATTGTGGAGTCATTCACCGGGGTAGAAATATACAGATGGACAGTGATGAATTCAGGTTTGAATAGGCGGAGTTTGAAATGCTTGTGGGAAACCCAGGTGGAGATGTCTAGGAGGAATTGGAAATAAGAGTCTGGAGTCTGGCAAGAGATCTGGTCCCAAGATGTAGCTCTAGGTGTCAGTAAGAGATCCATAGATAAACAGGCCCAGTGAGAAGATTTAGAGACCCAAACCAAGGCTGACCAATAGCAGATCTCTGGAACACCAGCACCTAAAGACTCTGGTTCACAGGTTATAATCTGTCAAACTCACTCAAGCTGTGTTGAAGGTTTACTTAATGGACACCTATTTTGTTTATATATTCATGGCTCACTCAGTAATATTTGAGCGCTTACTGTATGCCAGAGACTGCTTCATCAGATGGTACAATGTTTTTCAAATTGACATCAAAATGTGTTACAATGAAGTTTGAATACAGAACAGAACACAAAAGGCTTTGAAAAGTAATGTTTGAATTAGTGTCAACGGTAGTAGTTTTGGGGTTTGATACAATGTTCTGTGTGCAGGTTTATTAATGCTGGGGTAAGAAGAACAGATAAATCTCAAAAACTTACAGTGAGGCCTGTCTCCACTGAATTAAGGAGGAACAAGAAAAACTCTTAGTGGAAGTCTCTCTCTCAGCAGAAGGCATAAAGTTATCCACTAGATCAGAAACCCATCACCATTGTTCATCTTAAGAAGGGTTACTCTTGAGCAGATGCAGAATTCCCCTAACCAGTGCTGCCGAAGTTAGACACAGATGAAGTGATTTGTTATTTTGAAAAGGCTATCTCATGTCAGTCTTGATTTCATTCTAAAGGCTAAACCTTTCTGGAGCTAACAACTGGATGTGCAACCTAATCAAGTTGAAATTTATTATGGTGATGAAACAAACATAGCTTTTAATGCAGCCACTGGGTGCTGACAGAATGGCCGAATCTGGCCATGTGTATCATTGTCACTATGTTGGACTAGTTTTTACTCGGAAGAGTGGAGTGACCCCCCCCCCCCAAAAAAGATTGAGGTAAAGGATAAAGGAAACTGATAAAAATACATGAACACGAATTGGTAACTGCTCTCCTTGGAAGAGAAGTAACAAAGAAATTAAAGTAGTGATATCTCAGGTGAGAACAAATCAAAAAAGATGTTGCTGCATTGTTGTGCTGTTAAGAAATATGCTCTCAGATTCTAAGATTTAGTTTGCATAAGTGAAGTTTGCCTGGCCTCAGGGTACCTCAGACTTCAATGGTTAGTCCCCAGAAAGAGAAGCAGACATTACATGCTCCTATTGGAAGCATGCCACACCCCCATCTGTGAGGTAGCCTTGCTTAAAAAAAGTCATGCCTGAATCTGGTCAGGCTTCCAGATCTAACCACCAGGTTAAAGGAAATACAGGGCACAGGGGACATTTTAAATGACACATGAGGGAGGCACTTAGGTGGCTCAGTTGGTTGAGGGTCCCACCCTTGATTTCAGCTCAGGTCACGATCTCAGGGTCATGAGATGGAGTCCCTCATTGGACTCTGTGCTGGGTGGAGAGCCTACTTAAGATTCTCTCTCTCCCTGGGTCCCTCCACAATGCCATGTCTTTCTCTCAAAAAAGAAGTCATGGGAGAGACTTGTTTTTTCAACCAAGAATTAGAAGAAAAGAAAGGAGAGAAAACCAAAATAACAGAAGAGAGACATACTAACCAGTTTCAGTATATGGACCATATTTTATCCCAATTCAACACAAACTATAAAGCAGTAACTCTCAGGAGACAACCAAGGAAATGGGCACAGTAACTGGACACATGATGATATTAAAAATTTATTAATGTTATTTAGGTATGATTATGGTATTGCAGTTGTTTAAAACAAAAAGGGCATCTATTAGAGATACATTGTGAAGTATTTACTGGTGAAATTATTTGATACTTGAGATTAATTTAGAGTAATTAAGTGGTGGGAGGAGGAAATGGGGTACATATGAAATCAGATTATCTGTGAATTGATTGATGAAGCTGGGTGTTGGTTACATACTGGTTTATTTAAAGTACTCTTCTACTTCTGCATGTGTTTGAAATTGTATTTAATAAGAAGTAAAAAATTAAGATAAAACTATACATTAAAAACATTATCTATCCTAGACAAAAAACAGAATCTGGGTTGCCTTGGGCAGCCCGGGTGGCTCAGCAGTTTTGCGCCGCCTTCAGCCCAAGACGTGATCCTCGAGACCTGGGATCGAGTCCCATGTCAGTCTCCCTGCATGGAGTCTGCTTCTCCTTCTGCCTGTGTCTCTGCCTCTCTTTCTGTATCTCTCATAAATAAATAAATAAAATATAATAAAAGAATCTGGGTTGCCTTTATAACATCAAAATGATGCTTTAACTTTGAATCCATATTGCTTCTCCTCTTTTATAAATTAAAGCTGGTGTTGGCTCTTTTTTTTGGTCTGTATATGTTTGATCATTAATTTCCAATTTTAATGTATTATGAAGAGGCAAGTTAAAATTTTTTTAAATGACTAAGGTACTTCAGTACTTTTGTTTAAAAGTTCTAAATAAATATTAAGCCGTGACAGTCAAAAACTGCAGGTAGGAAGAGATGAGTAAGATAATGCCCTTCATTCCATCGTAAAATTATTACTTAAAATGAATGACAAGTAAATCATCTCCTACTAACAATTACATAACATTTTGTACTTGCAAAGTTTAATTTTAAGATAGTTTCCTAAAAGAATAAAGTAAATCAAAAGAATTAATGGTAGAAGTGTCTTTATGAAGATAGTAAGACAGAAGTTCTGAGTAGGCATGCTTTTTTCCCCAGAATTCCCCAAGCATGCTTGAAGGTATTCTGTACCAGTTTAGTTTTCGGTGGGAGAAAGGTCACTTCTTAAAAAACAAACAAAAATACCACCTGACAAAATACCTGTCATTGGTGGATTTAATGCTTGTCTAGAAAGTTTGCTAAAGGGGCCCCTGGATGGCTCAGTTGGTTGAGCCTCTGACTCTTGATTTGATCTCAGGTCCTGGTCTTAGGTGGTGAGATTGAGCCTCATGAGGGGCTCCGCACTCAGGGTGAAGTCTATTTGTCCCTCTTTCTTTCCCCCTGCCCCCTCCTACCACCACCCCTGTGGTCTGTCTCTCTCTCTTTCTCTCTCTCCTCTCTTTCAAATAAATAAATAAAATATTTAAATAAAGAAACCTTTGCTAAAACTTTGAACTGCTCCCTTCTTTCAGACTTATTATATTACTTGGGACTGATTCCTAAGGAGAATATGGAAGATATACTTGAATTTTGTATCTACTGATTCTTTCTGCCAAAGCAGTGCATCATTGTGTAGAGTAAGATTCTAATCTTCTTCTTCTTCTTCTTCTTCTTCTTCTTCTTCTTCTTCTTCTTCTTCTTCTTCTTCTTCTTCTTCTTCTTCTTTTTCTTTCTTTCTTTCTTTCTTTCTTTCTTTCTTTCTTTCTTTCTTTCTTTTTTTTTTTCGTACCATTGGCTCAGTTTTTAGCTCAAATTTCCTGTGTCAAACCATTGGTTTACAAATAGTGAAGTTCTCGGCTAAATCATTGTGGCCACATGCAGCAAGGCAGATGAGATGTGTTACCGTTTGAAAGCTGCAACCCAGTTTCTCACTGTATCTACTACTCACAGTGCATATCATTTTTAAAGGGAAAAGAGTTATCTCTGTTGGAAGTTAATTTTCAGGATTTCTTTCTTGTGTTTCATGCTAGGTGACAGCGTGTCGATTTAATTTGCTTTAAATTTAGCTCTTATAAAAATTTTTATTCCTTTGGTATAGTCAGCCTGAGAAATGAGTGACCATTTCAGTTTTGTACAAGCAGTTCTATGGCTACTGCTGGAAGTGAATGCCAGCTTGAAGACAGGGCAGGAAAGAAAGAGACTTTGAGGAAGGGAGAAAAGAAGGATAACTAGAAATGGAAGAACTGATATTTTTAAGGGAGCAAGACTAATTGTCTGGTGTCATAGATTGTCTGCTCCATCACAGCCAGCTCATTTATTAAATGCTTCTGTGGACCAGATACTGGGCTAGGCTGTAATCTGACAAATAGCAGCATTAGTCCTTGTTTTATTTTCTCTGGCTGGATGGCTGGATGGAAACTGGATGGCTTCTTATCCTAATAATTGGTAACCTCTCTATATTCATGCAGTCCCTTATCTTATGTCGTTTGCTACCCACACCAAATTTCTGAGGCAGATGTGATGCTCAGGATGTAAATGGTGAATTTAGCACAGAGACACTGATGGCTGTGGTCTCCTGGATAATAAGTGTGGTCTCCTGGGATAATAAACCCATGCACAGCTCAGCTTGGGATGCTGAGGTCCGGTACAGTATCCTTCCAGGCCACCCAGTTGTCTGGGAGGCGTTTTGTCTTTTCTTTTTTATTCTACCTTGGAAGAAATATGGTCCTCTAGGTGTATAATATCATTCTCCTCAGAGTTGTGTCATCTTTTGCGATGATCTGTTTTTGTAAGGCTTTCCTTGGATTCCTTGTTCTTAAACCTGAAGATTGATGTTTACTTGGGAAAGGGCCCATATTGTTAGATCTTAGGCATGGATCAGAGTTCTGGGAAGATTGGACTTGAGATTTGCTCAAGTTTTACCATGATTATCAATAGGTACTCTTAACACAGATCTTAAACTAGAATTCAGAAGGAATTAAAAAACATTTAAGTGAACTTAGGGTATGATAGCTGTATTTGCATAGTTATACCGCAATCATCACTGGCTTCATCCTGACTGCTTCTCTTACTTTCATTGACTATTGATGGTTTTGTTCAGAATTTTTCAATTAGTTCTCAAAGAATAATTCAGTGATTTTTTTGAACCTATAATCCTGTTCTAATTATTTTTACTGTGCAATGTGCTTTTTCAGCTATTTTTTGTTACAAGCCCTTTCTCATAGAAATAGGAAGGTCAGGAAGTGACACCCAAACAACCAGAAGCCTCTGGTGGTTTCTAACTTTGGAAATGGCTGTTCAGGGTAGCTTTATGCTGCACTTTTGCTTGATTCGAGCAGAACAAGGCAGTCACAATACTTCTGAGCAAGTGGTCAGGGGTGTAAGCACTGGAAGCTAAACCTCAAAAATAGCTCAGAGATCTGTGGATGGAAGTATTAGTAGATTTCCTTCATGGGGCACTCGCTTATTACAAACTTCATTTTTTAAAATTACCTTAATGTGGTATTCTCTCAGTGGAACTGAGATTTGGGTATAAAATAGAAATGATTTAATTTTTTGATAGAAAAATTAATTGCTCAAGAGTCTATTTTCATTATGCTTCAGTCTCATTTCTAGGGACCTCTGATCTCTGTTCTTTCTGTTTCAAATGAACAGCCAGTTATCTTGGCATCCCTTTTCTTACTAGATCTTCCCTAGTAATGCCCTGTTGTCAGTGGGCAGGTAGAGAGGAGGAAGACCCGTTTCTTCCTTCTCCCTTGAAACTGATCTTGGGCATCAAGATTTCATTTGGTGTTTGAGATTACTCTTTAGGGCCTCAAGTCAGTGCTGAGTGACACCCTGCAGGAGGTTGAGAGTATAAGTGTGTGGGTGGGAGCATAGCAGCCTAGGTTTGCAGGCACATTCTTTGCATATGTCATAGATTGCCTTAGATTTTTGTAAGTAGCAATTTCTCACATTATTTTGGAGAAAATCAGTTTCTGCCTCTGTGAATTTACATTTAGTTACAAAATGTACCATGTTGAGCAATACTTCTAAATGATTACCACTTGGGTCCACTGGATCAAAAGGAGTATCCATTTATACACACAGGGGGTATTTATGCACTGACACTGTTTCTCACAGAATTCAAAATTTGGTGTGCAGGAGATGACAAACTCTTAGATAATTAATGTAATATGCTAGATGGTCAGTGCTATGAAAAAATAAGGCAGAGTCAGGACAGAGAGAAGGGTTGTGTGTGTTGTTCTATTCAGATTAGATGACCTTTGAGCCAGAGATCTGGAGGGAGAGAGGGAGTGGACTGTGGGGCTGTATGGGGAAGAGGGAACAGAAGTACAAAGACCCTAAGTTGTATGTGTGTGTCAGCGGGGAGGATGGTTGGTGAGTCTGAGTTGTAGCCGAGGAACATGGCTGGGCTATGAGGTCCTGGGGAGGTGCCCTGCATCGTTATTGGCACAAGGTCAACACCCTGTTAATGTCACTTACCTATTCAGGAGCATGCCATGTGGCTTAAGTGAAGTTAACCTATATTTGATACTGGCTGATTTTCCCCTTTGGCTGGGGTCTCCAAGAGCACCGTATTACATCCATTTACAATGATTTAATGTAAGTTGCTAAAGGCTAAGCTAGTTTAAGTTCATCATGAAGACTTTCCCAAGTTCTCTGAACTCAATTGTGGTTTCCCATTGTTCTAAGGTAAATTAGGATCCATTACACAGCTTAGTAAGTATTAAAAGTTTAAATCGACTGTTTAGAGATATGTAACAAGTTCATGTACCTCTCAATATAATTAGCTATAATTCAAATCTATTTGTGGGTTATTAAGAAATTACTCTTATGTACCTCACCCACTTAAAACATGGAAAACTTAGGCTTAGCTGGAGTCTTCTATTCTTCAGCGTGGTGGTAACTATCATTTATTATGAAGTTTTAATAAATATTGGTGATACATCTATTAAACATTTGGGAAGGTAAATAGATTGAAACTTGGTCTGGGCATGCTGTAGGGACTTAGTACATAACTTTTAGAAGCTAGTTCTTAACTGAGTTTGATGATACTTCCGGTTTCGTGTAAATGAGTATACTTCCAATATTTGAGTCCTTGGATTGGGATTTATCAAGTACTGAAAATAGAGCCTTTAAAAACTGTGAGATGGCAAGAAAGGATCTATTCTAGAGCAATGAAATCACTTGAGAATTTTGAAAAATGCAATTCTCAGGCCCCAGACTGAATTAGAATCTCTGAGGAAGAGGCCAGGAAAACAGATTCCTAATTGACAACTTGCCTGGTTCTAATGATTGACCAAATTTTGACACCCCTGTTGTATCCCAAATCACATTTAATGTGATTAATGGAAAGTTTTGGCGATTGGAAGTTTTGCTAATTGAAAAAAAAAAAAAAAGGTAGAAAAAAAAACACAGAGGGGAGTATATTACTTTGGTGTAGTCTTTTAAGAGTTGATAAAACATCAGGGTTTTTTTTGTTTTGTTTGTTTTGTTTTGTTTTTTTCCCAAGAGCTTTAAAAATACCATGACAAAGCTAGGTCAGGTTACACAGTTCCTGTGCTTTTAGGAAGACAAAATGAGGCTCAGAGGTTAAGGGCCTTGCTAGTGTCTCTAATGTCTGCAAACACTCCAGGCTAATGCTGAGACTCAAGCCAGGCTTGAAAGTGGCAAAGGTAGGCTGGGAATGATAAGTAGCTGCCCTACCTATCAGCTGTTGGACTACAGATTTCCCTACTTTTAGAGTAATCAGGTTCAGGAAAAGGCAATTTAAAGTGCTTCCAGTTATAATGGAAGCCAACATTTTGAAAATACATGTTTTAGGGATACTTGGGTGGCTCAGTGGTTGAGCGCCTGCCTTTGCCTCAGGTCGTGATCCCAGGGTCCTGGGATTGAGTCCTGTTTCAGGCTCCCTGTGGGAAGCCTGTTTCTCCCTCTGCTTATGTCTCTGCTTCTCTCTGTGTGTCTCTCGTGAATAAATAAATAAGATGTTTAAAATAAAATAAAATACATGTTTTAAAAGGTTTGATTGGTACTCTGCCTTTAAAAATTATGACAAATTAAGAAAGTCCATTTCTTCTTACATTAGTGTTTAGGTTATAATGACCCCTTTATGCTAATTCTTAGAACCAAGAACAGATTAAATAACTCAGTTGTGTACTTTCCTGACTGATTGGAAGGCATGATAACATTTTCCACTTCATGATGACTTTTTCAACACTGTCCTGAAGAGGGTTGTTTGCAGAAATATTTGAAGGCGTCATCGATTTTTCCAAAGGCTGGGCATGGCTCCATCGGTGTTGATCTTTGCTTCATTGGTGATGGATCTGTATCTGGATTTACTGTGTCAAACTGTGATTGGAGTAGCTTGTCAGTGAGGTTCATGACCTGCATCAGCTGCAAGATCTCACTTTTATCTGGTACCTGATTTTTATTGCATATGTTGTTGCATGGTATGTTTCTAATACTCAGAAAGTGAGAACAGCAGCCATTCACCTGGAGGGCAGGAATAGGATAGTTTTAAGCAGGGAGGAATGTCAGAGAAGGGACTAATTTAAAGGTGCTCAGTCTGTTTACCTATATCAATATTACTATTATGAGGATTTTAGTAATGAAAACTCAGATGATGAGTTTGGGTATTGTAACTCTTATACAAATTGTTTAGGTGCCATTCTGTAGAAGGGACTACATATCTGGGTACCACCATCACATCACATCACCTACTTAAAATACACCCAGGTATGCTTGCTTCTGCAGCATATATACTAAAACTGGAATGATACAGAGAAGATTAGCATAGCCCCTGTGCAAGGATGACATGCAAATTCATGAAGCATTCCATATTTTTTGTATTATTCCATTAATATGAACTGCCTGTAACAGACAAAGCAATAGAGATATAAAGTAGATTAATGGTTGCCTAGAGCTGATGGAAGTGGTGCTTTTAGAGGTGATGGAACTGTTCTAAAATTTGTGGTGATATTTTCATAACTAAAAAAAAAGAAGAAGAAGAAGAAAAAATCTGCCCAGGTAACAATACCTGGAGGAATTCTTTCTAACAGAGAACTTTAGGAAGGATTCACTGACAAAGACTGAAGCTTAATTCTGAGAGAGAACCCTCTTCAGTGTTGTGAAATATATTAATACGTGATGATTCAGTAGTACTCTGGCATTTCCCACTAGTCCCTCAGTGAGGACCCTGTGGGAGCATTCAGCCAGGATGCAGAGATGACAGTTTCACAACACTGCTCAAATGTCCCTGTGACAGGTCATGTCTTGTTTCATGCCTCTCCCTCAGGTGTGATGTGTTTCCATTGGAGGCCTCCCATTCCTCCATTCTTGATCCAAGCCTCTGTGGATGCTCAAAGGTCAGCTTAAATCCAGTCTTTATGGGCCTTCTGTCTAATATGCAGCATACTGACTGTGTGCTGTTTGTGTCTCTTTGGTCCTCTTTCTCTGACCAGGGATCATGAAACTGCTCTTGAATTCAAATGGGCCCATGGACCAGTGTGTAGCATGGTACAGTGTTTTTGGAATTTCCCCACCATGAACTCTTCAGACAGGGCAGGGCTCTCTAGGGCACCAACTTCCCCAGAACCTCTTGTTGTCCGAATCCCCTCTTACTGGACACCTCCATGTCTCCATGTCTGAGTTTGTATCTGAGTGTTTGCTCAGTGTGTGTATTCAGCACTGTGCGGTACCTCTGGGGACAATTTTAGTCCTCTTTTAAGGGGAAGGATCAGTTCTTTGCTGGACTCAGCAAAAACATTCAGCTGAAAAACACTTGTGCTTTACTGAATAACATAAAGGTTACTTACTGTCTTGGACCATGAGCATCCCATCCTACCCCAGTAGCACTTCTGCTTCCAGTCTGAGGTCATGCAGTCTCATTAGTCTGGGGAGTCTGGGGGGAAGGGTAGGGAGAGCAATCTTTGTTGTTTTTTTAACGCAGGAAATAAGTCAAGCTTTTTAGATAATATGTCATTTTTAGTGATACTTCCAGCTTCATGAATGCCCCCAAACTAATTTTCTGGTGTTAGTGTCAATCCTTTCCTTAACAGAACCTTACAGGTGGAATCCCCTGGAATTTGCTGTTGGGGATCTCTTACTGTGCTAGAGATGTGGGGTGGGTGGTAGAAGGGCATGGGCTTTAGATCAGAGAGACCTGACTCTGCTTCCTATACTCCCAGCTGTGTGTTCTTGAGCAATGGTCACCTTATATGTAAAACATGGAGATAGTGGCATCTACTCCCAGGATTATTGGGAAGGTTACATGAGATTATACAAACATCCACATACCCACAAAGGACTGTGTTAGGACCTGATACAGATTATGTGCCTGCCCATTTTGGAAGGAAATCCATGCTCAATTTACTCTGCATACTTTGTGGTGAATCATCGAAAATTCACTGGGAAAAATATTATGACATAAGCCCCTTTTCTTGGCCATTGTTTCAAATCCTAGACAGCAATTGAACTTCACATGTATGTCATATTCTGGGAGGGTACAAAGTACATCCTGGTGTGTATGCTGAAGTGCTTTGGGTAGGAATTACGATCGGCGAAGCTGTGGGTGGGAGAGAATATGTGGAAGGATCACTACCTGTGAGGGGAGAACTACTTTTTCAGTTTCCTGCATGCTGGGTCCTTGGGAACATTCGTTGCTCCTATTCTTAAATCTGCCCATTAGAACCAATGCTACACTTTCTCTTAAGGATCCAATTAATGCCTGGATTGATGTTGCTGGCATCTCCTTGTGATGACTGACTGTATCATGGATTGTGGAGAGAGGGAGAGAGGGAGAGGTAGGAGGAGAGAGAAAGAGAGAAAAAGAGAAACCAGCCCTATCATAGGCAGCCCCACTACTACCATGGATGCTTCATATAAATGTTGGTAGGACATAGGACAACGATAGGGATTGGAGGTCTATTCCCCTTCCAGCATGTCCTAGGGAGCAGTGCGTCCAAGGAATTATTTTTTGGGATCATTAAAAACCAGCCCCCCATGGTCAGCTGTTTTGTTTTTTTTTTTAGCACAGATACACAATTGCAATGTTTTCTCCTAATAGCTATGTTAAGATGAATGAGTTAATATTCACAAGACATTTCTAAGTCCCAGAAGGTGTGTTTTTTAAAAAAAGATTGAACTATTTGCTGTTAATTTCTTATCTCTAGAGGATGGAATATTAAATACTGGGGAAGACATTATAAATTATCAGGCAGCATTGGCTCATATCTCCCACATATGTCCCAGTACCAGGGTTTTGTTAGATCTGGTCACCAGTCTGACCTAAGTGCTGCCCATCTACTTGGAGCAGCCCTGGTTGTTCACTTTGTTATTTATTCACAAATTGTGGTTGGTTGACTCCATGTGGATATTTTTATAGCATTGGTCTCTCCCCAAATATTTGCGTTAGTGTATTAAATTACTTTCTCATTTATAAGTTAAAGTGTGTGTTGACTTTTGTGGTTTTAATTTTACAGGCTTGGTTGTCTTTGTATTACCAGATGGTGTCTCTTGTTTGAGTCCCTAAGCAGGGTTTGTTTGCTTGCTGGCTTGTTTTGTTTAGGGCTTAACTACCACCCAATACCATCTTAAATTAAAGATGGTGTTATATTCAAGTGAAAATCCATTTTAAATCTACTACTTAATTATTAAAATATCTCCTGCATATTTTGGAGGCAAAATTGCAATTTTGTGGCATGCAAAGGAGGAACATGCGCTGAAAAACCGTTAACTTTTGTGTGGTTTGGGGTTAGTTAGCCTCTTGGCTCCATGGTGCTAGCAGGTGGAATAGTATGAATCCAAAGGGCCGAAGGCAGGCTTAACTGTTTCTGGGAAACGTGGCAGGTGTCACCAAGATATTTTAAAGGCTCTTTTCCCGGAGGGGTCTTGGGGAGGGGTTGCTGCCTGTGAAGACAAACAGAGTCAAGATCTGGGTGCTTGCTTCCTGCTTCTAATGCCAGTTCTTTCTAGCCCGTGGAATATAAAGGGTGGGGAATGTTGTGGCTAAGTTGCTCCTTCTGCAGCTCCCTCACATTCCTGGATGTTTTCTCCTCCCCTCTCTCAGGTGGAGCCCATGGACTTACTGAGTTGAGGAGATGGATCTGGGTCTAGGAAGAGTAAGGCAGCTGGAGGACACAGGATAGAATACCAGGAAGGAGACGGTTGCCCAGAGAAAGAACTCCAGAGATATAGGAAGTGCCCCCTTTGAGTATTCAGCTGAATGCTGGTCAGTATAGGGAGACTACCTGAGGCTAGGGAAAGAGCCATCTAGAATGATCATGAAGAACTGTTCTAGTGCTCACACAGGGCCAGGAGTAATGCCTGTTCCTACTAGCCAGACTGGAAAACCTCAAGGTTCATGGAGCATTGGGTTGAGTACACAGAAGTGTCTTGGCTGCCTAGTGGGGAATGAGCACTGTTCTGGCCCACTTAGCAAATCTAAAAAGCGAGATCCAATAGAATCAAATTATTTCCAAGCAACATAACTGTGTACCCAAACAAAGCTCAAGGATATTTATATGAATACAAAACTATCCAGTCCTCAACAGGTAGAATCCACAATGTTTGGCATCCAGTCAAAAATTACCAGACGTGTGAAGAAAGCAAGAAAATACAACTTGTTATGGGAGATAAATCAATCCGTTGAAAGCAATCCAGAACTAACACAGATCTTAGAATTAGCAGACAAGACATTAAAAGTTATGATAACTATTTCATATGTTCAAAAGTTAAATACAGAAATGAAAGATTTAAAAAAGGAAACAAATTGGATCTCAAATGCGGCATGTTTTTCAATCAATCCTTATGTTATTTCCACCAAACCCATGTGACCCAAACCTGGCCCCTACCAATGTGTATCACTCCTAAGCTCTTTCTGGTCCATTCAGTATTTTCTTGAGCCCAGACCCCAGAGTCATTACTGCAGTGCTAACTCAGGGGTGCCTAGGAGTTACTTGAGCCCTTGACCTTCCTTCATGCCTGCCATGCCAATGCCAGACCTGAGCAGTCATCTAACAGTGCTGCTCCTGGGACAGAGAATTATGCTGGATCCATTGGTGTATGTCTTCTTGGTGTATAACCAGATACCTGGCAGAAATCTGAGTTTGCTTCTGTGGGTTTTTCAGGAACTCCAAAAACTTTTATATCCATAAGCCTGTCTTTTTTTTACTCATCCAAATTCTGGTTCTATACTCTGTTGAGAAAAATCCTGCAGTGACTTCTATCTGTATGTATCCACTGTCCTTCAGTATGGCCGGCTCCTGTCTGCTTTTCTGCTGGTTGCCAAGGAAACCTCTCTTCTCACAGAGACTATACCCTTTCCCTGGGCAGATCCATCCTCTCTGCCCTCTTAGCATTCTCGCTTCCTCACTTGTCTGACTACACCTTGTGCAGTCCCTACTCCCCATGGGTTGCTTCTCTTTGGTGATGCTGATGCAAGAAAATTCTTCACTTGATCCTTGGCTACCATCCCATTTCCTCCTTTTATAGCCAAGTGTCTTAACAAATACTCTGTATTTACTCCTCACCACTTCCTCTCTTCTCTGTCTCTGATTTTCTCCTACTCGGATACCTCCTCAGTGTGAAATGTGCCTGACCTTTCTCAGCAATCTTCCACTGTGACCTTGCTACTGTATCTGGTTCCGCTTACTCTCCTTCTGAGAACCTGAATCACCACCATGAGTCTGTGTTCCCTATTCTGAGTGGTGGCCAGCACCTATAGCTCCTTCTCCCATTCCCTTCAATGATGACTCAAACTTCATCATTCTTTTCAAGATCCCTTTTTACCCTGTGCCTTCACTGTAAGCAGGTGGCCTTGTTTCCTATGTAATCAAGAAAATCACATCAGATGTGACTTTTCTGACACACAAGAGAGAGATCTGGGCTACAGACATAATGCAGGGGTAGAGACCAACAGGTAGCGTGAAATCCCCAGATGAAAACAGATCCCCAAGTTTAAAAAAAATTTTCTTTAAGTAAGCTTTACAGCTAACATGGGGCTTGAACTCATGATCCTCAAATCAAGAGTCACTTGCTCTACTGACTGAGCCAGGTAGGCTCCCTGAAAACAGATCCCCAGGGATGTGAGTGAGAACAACATCCTGCTCCTGACCTCATCTACACTCCCACCCATTCTCATTCCTTAGCCTCTGTCCCAGAGGATAGCTGTCCTTTTTGCCAAAGACCTGTGCTTCTTCAAGGACTTTGCTTCCCTACCTCTAACTTCTCCATTTCCCTTACTCCTGGTTGTTTTCTCCAACCTGTAAACATGCCAAGCCTCCTTGTCCTAAAAGTCCTCCAGCACTTCCATGGGGTAATTCCAGTTCATTTCTTCTTTTTCATCCTAATTCTTTTTTTTTTTATTTTTTTAATTTATTTTTTATTTATGATAGGCACACAGTGAGAGAGAGAGAGGCAGAGACATAGGCAGAGGGAGAAGCAGGCTCCATGCACCGGGAGCCCGACGTGGGATTCAATCCCGGGTCCCCAGGATCACGCCCTGGGCCAAAGGCAGGCACCAAACCGCTGCGCCACCCCGGGATCCCTTTCATCCTAATTCTTGACAGCATAGTCTGTACACTCTCTCCCTTGCTTTGCCTTCTCTGTTCTCCTCCAACTGCTCCTGAAGCTTTCTGGCTTTCCTCACCATTATTTTACTCAAGTAGCTCTTGATGAAGTCACCAAGGACATCTGTAGTGCCAAGTCCAGTTAGCAGTAGTCCTTATCATACTGGACATCTCGGTTGCATATGATAATGCTTATCACTCCAACTCGTGGTGCTACAGTTTTTGACTTCTGAAGTGTGCTGATCATCTTTGCACCTCCCTGACTCTTCCTTCTTTGTATCTTTGGGCTTCTCTCTCTCTCTCCTTCCAGTTCGTATTCACCAGGGTCAGTGTTCAGCCCACTGCTATTGTCACTCACATGTGTTCATCTGGGGATTTTACTCTGCCTGTCGCTCTCTACCCCTAAGTCTATGTCTGCAGCCCAGAACTCTCTTGTGAGTGTCAGCTTCCTGTATCCAGTCACATGTGGGGCATTCCCACCTGGGCATTCATTCATTCTTCAAATTAGCAAATATACACGTTTTCTATTCCCGTGTTTTGTTGAATAAGAAATGTTGAATATGAGGACAAAAAGCATTCCTACTCTGTGAGGTGCTATACTAATCTGATCCTGCTCCATCTCTTTGTCTTTATGTCTTTAACAGGCCTGTATTCCTCATTCTAGGTCTTAAAAGTGAGCACTCATCCTTATAAGCTTTTCCTCTTCAGAGAGAAGAGGAAATTACCTTTTACCTTTTATTATCTTTGAGCTCATTTCTTCCCATGAACCCTGGTTCTGTGGTATCTTTCAAACACCTAGGGCTCCAACCCCAGTCATCATTTTCCTCTCCTATCAATCCCTTCTGCTTACTCCATTTCTGTCATTACTACTTCTCTTCTCCTGGACACCCAAGCTTGAAACTTGCGCATTTCTCCACCTACATGCTTTGTCTCTCCAACTAAAGCAAGAACAATTTGAAGTTAACGTTCTGTTGTGTAGCAGTGTACTCTACCCACTCAACATGCTGGGATGTGAGGGTATAAAGTGAGGCCAAGAGAAGGTGGAAGGGGAGGTAGTTCCTATCATTTCCCATTTTTTTTTTTATCATTTCCCATTTTAATAAGCATCTGCAGAACCTCTATCCTTCTGACTTTGATATTAAGTCATCATGTCAGAAATGGTATATTTGGAAGAAGCTTCATCCAGACTTTTATTTCTAGCTATAAGGAGAGCTAGGGGATAGGATTAGCTATTAAAAGATGAGGATATGCAATCCATTTAATGAGGATTCTTGCTGGGGGTGTTTACAGGAATTATTTTAATGGCACTTTCTTTAGATAATGCTATGTAAAATCTTCTTTCCCCTTGGGTAGTGGATTCCTTTACACTATATAGAGCCAATTCTGTAACTTTCCTGTTACCTTCAATTTTTTTTCAGCTTTATTGAAGTACATTAGACAAAATTGCAAGATATTTAAAGTGTGCATCATAGTGATTTGATACACATAAACATTATGGAAAGATTTCCACCACCTAGTTAATTAACATATCCATCAATACTTTCAGTATGTTTAAGTTCTAGACAGACTGGAAAACCTCAAGGTTCATGGAGCCTTGTGATAAAATGTGATAAAATACACATTCATGTGATAAAATACACATTACATGAAAAATTACCATCTTAACTGTTTTAAGTGTATAGTTCAGTGATATTTATTATAGTTGCATTATTATGTGTGCAACCACCATCACCATCCATCTCCAGAACTCTTTTTGAAACTGAATAGAACTCTTACAAAATCTAAACTCTTTGCAATAAATAATATATTACCATCCCCCCTCTCCCACATTCAGCCACCCTTCTTTCTGTCTCTCTAAATCTGACTACTTTGGGTATCTTATATGAATGGAATCATACAGTATTGTTCTTTTGTGACTGTCTTGTGTCACTTAACCTGATGGCCTCAAGGTTCATCCATGGTGTAGCATGTGTCAGAACTGCCTTCCTTTTTAAGGCTGAATAATATTCCACCGTATGTAAATACCACATTTTGTCTATTTGTCAGCTGATGGGCAATCTTATATTAGTGTTTTAGATTGAATCCTGTTTATTTTGAAAACTTTAGTCATATTCAGTCACACTCCTTAGTTCACCTTCCCCAGCTATGGCCTAGCTGCTTGGACTGAGGAAGAGGGTGAAGTCTTTTCTTTTTTTAAGGAGTAATTGACATATAACATGAGAATAGTTTCAGATGTACAATGAAATGGTATGATATTAGTATATGTTGTGAAATAATCACTGTGATAAGTCTAGTTAACATGTCACCAACATAGTTAGAAAAAAAATTTTTTTATGATAAAAGCTTTTAAGATCTACTCTCTTAGCCACTTCCAAATATGCAAAGCAGTATTAACTTTTGTCACTATTTTATTACATTTCCCTAACTTAATTATTTTACAACTGGAAGTTTGTACCTTTTGATCCCCCTTCAAGGAGTGTGAAGTCTTATCTTGAGATCCAGCATTCCCTACCATCCTTCCCATCTCCCTTTCCTCTCCTTTTCTTCTCCCTGCCTGTCCCTGAAGAGTGATTTTCTTGGAGTCTCTCTCCTCAGCTCCAGGTTGTGGGGGGAAGCAGACTTGCACACCTCTCTAATGCTGACGTCCTCTTACTCTTTAGATTTGTTCTGACTAGGGGAGTGGTGCAGAACTGGTGCATTGGGAGTAGAGGCACTCTCTCCAGAAAGCCCTGACGGGAGGGGGCTTTCAGAATTTAGATTATGGCTACTTAGTGCCTTTTGTCCTCAGCTACAGTCTGGGATAAGAGGAAGGTCCCCACCCAACATCCCACTACACTTAGAAAATCAGAAAGGCCTAGTTTTATATGACCTTTATGAGGGCTCTGCACTGGGGCTCTGAAATTCTTTCTCCTGTCTTCTCCCTTTCAGTATTCCTCATACCTGAAAAGGAAGGGCTGGGGTCCAGTATAGGATGTAGATTTAAGCCCCTTCACTAGTCAGTGATTGCGATTCCAGTCTCTCAAGGCAAGACTGGTCCTCAGAGTAGACTTCTTTGAAAGAACTTCCTCCCTGTTGTCTGTACCCCATATGGTTTTACCGAATAGAACCCCTATTAGCATCTTCCTTTTGGCAGTCTTTCCATTATCAGTTGAACCAAAAGAGCCTTATTTTCAGGGTTGTTAGTACAGTATAGTGGAAGAAACTCTTTACATGGGTTGGCTTAGTGGTTTCTAACCCTAGGTTGATTATCAAGGCCTTTACTACATTTCCCAGAGTCTTGTATAAGTGCACCTATTTTGATGCCACGTCTCCTGGGATTACTAATGTACTTAATGCCAAAATTTGATCAATTCTGTGAAGTCTTTAATTGGATTAAAAAATATCCAGAAGTATCTAAATACTAATTGTGTATATGTCGTCATATTTTGTACTCTGAGATGGTACCTGTGGAGTGATCTTCCCTTACAAGGTATTCAGTCTCAGTTTGGGAATGGTCCCAGTAAGCCAGTTTTATTGAAAAGAAAAGGAAAAAATAGTGTAATTTTTAAAGAAGATTTATTTATTTTAGAGAGAGAAAGAGAGCGAGAGCATGCATGTGTGCAGAGGGAGAGAGAGAACATCAATCAGATTCCCCACTGAGCATGGAGCCTGAGGTGAGACTCAATCTCACAACCCTGAGATCCTGTCCTGAGCCGAAATCAAGAATCAGATGCTCAACTGATTGCGCTACCCGGGCGCCCCCTCAGTCTTTATCTTCTAAGACTCTATAGTCTAAATGCAAGCATCTAGGTTGAGAGTGTGTTTGTGTTTGCAGTTATTGTCTGTGAGGGCTGTGTGTGTGCGTGTGTGTGTGTGTGTGTGTGTATGCTTCTAAGGACTGATGAGGAAGCCACACCAGGATT
The DNA here is from genome assembly GCF_048418805.1 of Vulpes vulpes. Classification (NCBI taxonomy): domain Eukaryota; kingdom Metazoa; phylum Chordata; class Mammalia; order Carnivora; family Canidae; genus Vulpes; species Vulpes vulpes. The sequence continues at coordinate 97,488,659 of NC_132785.1, forward strand.
GTTTCTCTGCTGAAAGGGTTGAGGCAAGGTCATCCGACCTGCTGATTACACTTGAAAAGGGAGAGTGTGTCTTTTGCCACCTCAAAGGGCAGCTGTTTATTGAATTTCTCCACCCTCCAATTGTTTTACATATGGAATGGTTCCTGGAGAGAGATCTAACATCTGCACAGGTCTATCCTGTTCCTTAGCTGTGTTTACTGAAGTGAGTTCTGCAGTTACATTCACACACTGCAAGCTGCACGTACAGTGTACGGGAGAGTTTGGCCTGCTCTATAGGGTTTGGGGAGGTCATACTTTGGAGCATGTTGCAGGTTTGACAGGTCAAGGTCATTCATCTGTTCATTAAATATTAAGTCCCTGGTGTGCCAGGCAGTAGGACACAGGCTACTTTGAAAAAACTCACGGCCGGGAGAGGAAGGTGGTCACATAAACAATAGTTCAGCATGACATGTAATGATTAGTGCACAAGGGGCCTGGGGTGCCTCCTGGGAGAAGGCCTGCTGGCCTTAGGGGAGAGAGGGGGATGGAAGATGAAGCAGGGCTTAGAGAGAGGGAGCCATGCATGATGTGTCATGTGGGTTCTATCTTTGTATCTGAAGGATTAGCCTAAGCGTGGGCTATCACTTTGGTTTGCTGAGAGACACCCAAGAGACCCTCAGAATATCAGGAAGCCTTCATGATAGGAGAGACAACTGTATTTATTCCTTTGACCTGAGAATCAGGATTATCCCTTTGCTTGGTATCAAAAGGTACCACTTTGCCCCTTGGTTTTGCATAGGAATTAGTAATCAGAGAGTTCACCAGCAGTGGCTGAGCATCTCTTGGTCTGTCCCACAGGAGCAGTGACTGTAATGCTGGAGCCCAAGCCATTTTCCATCCTGGGAATTATGCTCTGCCCCTTCCTAAATTCCCATTGTGGTTTCAAATGAAGAGGCCATTGTTCACTTTCCTTCCTAAAAGAAGCAATATATTTAACTTCTGGCTCTCTGCCTGACTGATGGAGAGCTGATCTCCATGGAGCCAACACCCGTGGCTTCCCATCAGGACCAACCCTCAGGACCAGCCATCTGATCTTCCCTGTTCTGGTTGAAGTTATTTAGATTCTACACCAGCACAGTGGGAGGCTTGCATTAGGTCCTACTAGGTGGCTAGAGCTCCTTGATTCCCTCCCAGGGTTTAGTAGAAAAAAAAAAAAAAGGGCCTTCACTCTTTATAGCAGCTAGACCTATTATGGGAATTTAAAAGCAAATGTCTGATGTGAAAATCTGTACTATCTTAGGACTTTGAAGCCAATACAAAAGAGGCTTTATCATGTTGTTGAATAGTTTGGGTCCAGGCAGGTGTCTTAGAGCAGAAGTTTTCAAACTTATTTTTAAGCAACAAAATACTTTTTCCCCCCCAAATGAAATTGACAGAATCTAAATACTGCAGGGTTTCTTAACCAGCAGGATTGACCTTTTGGGTTGGATAACTTTCGTCATGGGGGCTGTGCTGCGTGTTGTAGGATGTTTAGCAGCATCCCTAATCTCTACACTCTAGGTGCTACTAGCAAACCTCACCCCACCTCAGTTGCAACAACAGAAAATGTCTCCAGACGTTGCCAAATGTAGGTAGGTGCAAAATCACACCTGGTTAAGGACCGGTTCAGTACAATAAATAAAACTGATTTTTTAAGAAGAAAGAACTAATGTTTTAGAAGTGAGATTGAACTCCACTAGAACTCTGTGCAGGGTTCCTGGCCTTTACTGTTTGAGGAACTGGTGTGGAGTTCTGACCTACTGTCATCCCAGAGGGGTAGGTTGTCATTTGTAAGCCTAGTTATAAACAAAGCAAAAAAACCCCCAAAATTAGACAAATCCACAGGTATTTTGAATCTAAATATACACTGAACGGTTTTGTACATGTATGTAGGTATGCTTTGTTGGTGTACTTGGATGTTAGACTAAGGGAAGAGAGATGTTTGGGTGCTGTCCACCTAACTCCTGGGATTTAGCTACTGCAGTTTGTCCTGTTTTGTCAGACACATCAGCTGAAGGCTTGTGGCTGTCAACCCAGTGATGGAGCTCACCTTTGCTGTGTGAACCCTAGCTTCCATGAGACTCTGCACAGCTAGCTTTGCTCATGGAGGACTGGAAACATGGGCTAGTGCCTGCAGCCTCTTCCACCCAGACTCCAGCTGAATCCGTTTGGACCATAGTTGTTTTAAAGTCATTGGATGGATTTTTACCTGTCTGCCCTTTGTACTTAGAGAGTAAAGTGTGCTTCTGTATACACATATGTGAATGAACTTACCTCTCCTTGGAGAAGAAGCCCCATGTGGTCTCCTCTCCCTTGCCACTCTCAGCATCGGTTGGGGTGGGGGTGTTTCTGGGTGCTTGGCACGTGCCACTCCTATATTTTGCTGATGAGTCCAAGCTGATGAAGGTGTTATGGAAGCCTGTCCCACAGGCAGACTCTGTACCCCAGGTACGTGGGTGTCAGTATAAAGAACAATACCGCTCAGTGAGTCACTCTCACCTGTGGGAAGATGTGTGGCTCAGGCAGGGAGGGAGAGAACTGGCTGCCTGGAGGGCATAGCTTTCATCTGTCCAGCAAACTCACTCTCACCCCATGAGTTGGAGTCTAGTATGAAATTGGTGGAGAGCTTGTACCTAACTTGAGAACCTACCCCTTGTCCTAACAATCTGTTTCGCTGCCTGCGATGGTCTCTTTCACTTAGAAAAATGTTTCATTTTCCCCAAAGATCACGTGATCACTACAGTTAGCCTTGGGAACACAGGAGTGAACAGCACCCATTTTATCTAAAAGTCCATCTGTAGATCTCCAACCCTTCTGAAAAACCCATTACCAGCAAAGCTTCAGGAGTCCTACAGAGGTGTAAGAGCCTGTTGCAACACCCCTCCATCCTCCTCCTCTCTCTTGTCACTGCCTCCATGGATTGGAGGGTGGGGAGCTCAGGAGGACAACTTGGGTTTGAACTAGGGTAAGCAACTGGAGACCTCCTGCAACATTCTCTGGCTTGTGATGGAGAAGCTTGCTGTAAGAATATTTGGAAAAAGAAATTCTACTCTTTGCTCATGTTAAATCAGTTTGACTGACTTCAATCTCTGGTGTGGACTAATTTTCAGTAGACAATATCTAGTAGGTGGTTTTAGGAGGGACCCAGGGACATAGTTGGTGTGTTTTGAAAAGGGAATAGCTTCCCAGGATGCTGTATCTTTCCCCCACCCCTTGCCCCAGTGCCCTAATAAGTGGCTGCATTTCCTGATCTCTGCCCTTTTGTCACCTTTTATCATCAAAATATGCAACCAGTTTTAGGGATATGAAAACTAAATACTATAAAGTTAATAGGTTTCATAGCTAGAACTTGTGGAAGATATTCTTACCTTTATCATGCATACATCATTCTTATGTGTCTTCTCCATGTAATCATGATGAAGCAGCTCTGTGGCCTAGGTTTCTCTTGGTCTTCTCTTGAGAGAACTTAGGGAATCTTGTAACATTGCTCCTCTATATGAAACCTTCCAGTGCCTTTCTATGATCTGTGAAGGTCACTCTCCTTCCCATGTAGGTTTGGCATTAACCTTCTTTTAAATCTCCTCTCCTACTAGTCATTCATAACTCACTGTGGCTTAGCAGTACTAAACTACTCATAGGTACCTGAATCTGGCAAGCTCTTTATACTTCTGTTAACTTCTTCGTGTGAGCATGATTTAATCCATTCACTAATTTATTGCTACTTATATACTGGGCACTGGGGATTCATTCCTGCCGCACCCCTAGTTCACAGTCTAAACAGGTAAATGTGAGTCTATGTGATAAGACTTTTGATGTTGGTGCTGGGGATACTATTAGGAGAACAGTCAAACCCTGACTTGAATAAGGGTCAATAAGGCAAGTCCTGAAGTCCTTTTAGTTGGGAGTAGGGTGAGAGAGTAAGGAGGGAAGAGGAAGGCAGAGATTAGGGCAGGCATGGACCCCAGGACCAGCCAGGGATGGATGAGTGTGATAAGGTTTTGGTTGGCGCAGGACTAGCTGCAGGTGTGCCAGTATGCCCTGTGGCCTGAAGGCAGCCACATGAATGTTTTTTAAGTAGGAGCGTGGCTGAGTGTGAATGACTCAAAAAGACTTCCCCTGGGTATTTCTTCTGCTTCTCCAGTACCCTGGTACACTGCCGCTCAGGCTGTAGTTTCAGTTCAGCCATCACCTCCTCTGAATGCACTCCTGATTCCTCAGTACCAGCCAGACTCCCTCCTCTGGCCTTATAGCACCATAGACATGTGGACTAGAGAGAAGGCAACTATTGCTTTTGTATTTTAACTATTTATGTGCCCTTCCTGCTAGAGTACTGGTTCTTAGTGCTTAAAATGCAGATTCTTGGTCCCCACTCCAGATATTCTGATTTAATTTAGTATAGTGTCTGCTAAAAATATTTAATAAGAATGAAGTTGCCCAAATTTATGTATATAGTGTTGGAGCTTATAGTAATGCTCAAAAATTATTCTGAGGCCAGGCCACTACAACACAGCTGTCACGAGGATATGGCCTTTGAGAAGCAGACAGTCCCATTGAACCATTGCATCCTAGACACTCAGAAATGGGAACCAGGGATCTTTAACTTGCATTTTATAATTTTCAGTTGCATATGAGTGTAATCTGTAAGGCTATCACTAATGGGTGTTCATTATGAGAGATCCTGGGAGGATATAAAACTACAAAATCTCGCACTAAGAAATTCATTCTACTTGAGATAGAGGGCAAAAGTACCCAGGCAATTGAATAATTATGCAAGATTGTGAAGGTTACGTGGGGTGCTGCAGATGGAGGAGCATTAGAACCTCTTCTTTTCCTAATGAAGAAGGAAAAGAGAGGCCGCCTGCAGGGGGAGTCTGCAGGCAGCTTCTGGTGAGGAAGCACTTTTTTGAGGATTGGGTATAGGAAGACAAGAAGTTATTCCTGGTGAGCGAAGTGACCTGGGCAGAATCTGGCAGGAGGAAGAGCATTGAGTAGATAGGTCTGTGTTGAAGGGGTGGTAAGCCTGGAAGGGGATGTTGGTCCAGGCTCGAAAGGGCCTTCAGCAAAAGGCTTGGTTTATGATGAGGTTGGGAATAAGTGGCTGTGTGCTTCTTGGTCTCAGGCAACTTCAGCTCTACTGTCCTTGTCCCCAACTCCATCCACCTTCTTAACCAAAGGCATGGCTTTCTGCATCTAGGGTAATAAGTACATACTCCTTTTTGTGGAGAGCATGGATCACACACTTGAGTTCCAGGTCAGTGGAAGGCAGATCAAGATGCATCCTGGGACAGTTTCACTTGGCTTTTTCACAGGGAGGAATGTATTCATGTCCCTGCCTGTTTGGAGCGCGTGTGCCCTACATACACCGCCAAGCTGTCACAGTCTCTGTTATGCAATGCTTTTGCCACTGCCTTCAATGAAAATATTAAAAAAAAAAATCAGAGCTGTGATTTCCTTCTTTATTAATAAAAAACCCAGTGCTCAAGCCACCAGAGACAGGATCTAGAATAAAGCTTTCTGTTGGTGCTGACCCTGGTCATTGCTGAAGCCAGGTTGCTAGCTCTTTCACATGCCTGGGCAAACAGCCTTGCTAAGAATGTTCTCATCAAAGGTGTCTCTTCTTAATAACCCTTTGATCCAGGGTAATTCCTTTATCGTCTTAGATGGTAATTTTGCCCCAAGGAAGTCCAAGAGGCCTCCCGTAAAGACTTGTTTTGTTTAGAGTTCACCGCAAAGACTGGAAAAAGAAAGTTGCCTGTTACTATGATTTATATAGTTTTCAGTAGAAAGCTAGAGCCTATAAAAATAGTTTTTCGGTTCAGTCTTTTACCTCTACTTAGAAGATGAAGTTAAAGTACCCATTCTTGTGTTCACAGAGGAACTCTCTCCTACAACTAGAAGAAAACGTGGAGAGTTTTGTTTGAGGAAATTCGACTCTTTCATCTCTCATGAGTTATTACTTCAGGAATGCAGTTTACCAAAGCGGATTAGGGACAGTTTGTAATGCGGAAATGTGGGCACCCACAGGTTCAGAGACAAGGCTCTCCTCTCTAAATCCCCGCCTTGTCACCAGTCTACACCAGATGCTGAGAGTTACCAAGCCTGTTTATTCTCTGATTTGAGGCCACAACTATTTGTTGTAGGCTCTTACCAAAATAGGTCACTTGAGAATTGATCCACTTTATGTCTACAAATCAAGCATTAACCTGGCAGGTCAACACCCAAAATGCTTCACTTGTGTTAGTGGGACCACTTGTTTTGGGAAAAGTGAAAATTTCTGTGTCATTGATTACAGAAAACATTCCTCACTGGTCTGATTCTGAGATTCAATTATTGCCTATAAACGTTAAAAAAAAAGTTGTTTTTCTAGCTAGTCTGTTCCCCAAATATCTCTTTAAAATCCCTCTCTTTCAAAGAGGAGGTGAATGAAACTTTCAATAACAGTAGTTTTTCCCTTTTTTGCACAGATGGTTGAAAGAATTCTGAATGCCATTGTTTACAACTCCCCCTCCTTATCTCCTGTTGTTGTTCAAGGTCAAAGGTTAAAAGTAGTTCTTGACGGAAGCAAAATTAAAGCAAGAGGGAATCATCTCTTAATTGTTATAGGGAAGTCCTAAAGTTTTATGTTCAATTTTCAGTCAATGTGGAGAAGATGGGGAACATGAAAAGCTGCATTCCTCACCGATCAAGTGAAACCAGCTATCTTCTCATCCAGTACAAATAGAAAACAAAAAGTAGATTTCGAAGGCCAGAAAGAGCATTGAGGCTCTTTACGCCCATTTCCTCAGTTACTACGTCACATTAGGGAACTAATTTGTAAGCTTTGGGCAACAACTCAAATAGAAACCTATAGAACTGAGTCTGCACTGTTTTTCAAGGGCAAATGCTGAAGGTTGATAAATGCTTTACAGGTAGAAGGCATGCCTGTATTCACTGTTTTTAATCTTGTGATCAAAGGTGGATTTCAGGATTTTTTTTTAATCTGTACAACAGCTAAGGATACTACTATCAAATGAAGAAGGTGAGCAGCCACACCCATTGTTGATGGTCTCAGAGCCTTGGGGAATCCTGGAATAATGTGTCACTGTGGATCTTGGCATAGTTGACTGATTGTAATGGCACTTGCTAAAATCAAATGTATTTCACTTAAAAAAGAACTTGACAGTGATGTTAACCAAGACCCACTCTAGAGAGGCCAGAAAAGAACATCTCTGTGGAATGTGCTAGGAATTATAAATGGAAATGAAGTAGAATCAGAGTAATTTGGATTATTTTATTAAAATTTTATAATATTGAAATTTAATTGGATTATCTTACTCAGCTAAAGATGGTATAAAAAGCTTGGCAAAAATATGATTTTCTATGCTTGTTGGCCAGAAAAATACTATATGTATGGAATTTTAAAACATAAGTGTTGCTATTTCTTGACACCTACCTCTCCTTCCCCACCAGTATGTATATATAAAAGGTAAAAATGAACCATAACCTTTCTGAAACTTTCTTTGTATTCTTCAGTTTGGACACAGTCTTGGTGAGAGTTTTCAGGTGAATCCCATGGAATGAATAGTAGAGGAATATGTTTCTTTTCTTAATAGTAAACAACAGTTGCTAGCTTCTTTCCAAAAATGAACAGCTATTATCAGAAAGTTATAGTACAAATGGAAGACAACTTTAAAAAAAAAGGCAAAGTATTTGAACAGATATTTTTTCAAAAAAAGAAATATTTATGGCGAATAAGCACATGAAAACATGCTTAACATTTTTAGGCAGTAGAAAAATGCAAATTTAAACCACAATAGGATACCACTAGAGTGGCTAAAATTGAAAAGACTGACCACACTAAATGTTCATGAGACCATGGAACACTGGAACTTTTCATGTTATTGGTAGGAATGCAAAATGGTACTACCACTTTGAAAACTGGTCTAAGATCCTAATGAGCAAATAAGGATCTTAGAATGCTTTCTCTCTACTCACCTTCCTCCTGGTTTATATATAGTTGGTTGATATTTTAGATGTCTTTTTATTTTTCTTTTGAAGCTCCATTAACTAGATATGATTATTTATTTCATTGTTTACATTTACATTAGGTAAATGTAACATTTACCTAAATGTTTATCTTTTTTTTTTTTTTAAACACATCATTTTCTTCTGTTGCTCAGACCTTCCTTAGAGGATCATTTTCCTACCCTTCAAAGTATATGTTTTAAGGGGTGCCTGGGTAGCTCAGTCTATTGAGTGTCAGCCTTTGGCTCAGATCATGATCCCAGGGGCTGGCATCCAGCCCCATACTGGACTCCTTGCCCAGCAGGGACTCTGCTTCTCTTTCCCCTCTGCCCCTCCCAGCCCAACCCCCACCCCACTCCTGCTCATGCTCTCTCTCTCTCAAATAAATACAATCTTAAAAAAAAAAAAGTAAATACTTTATTTTTGTTTCTTTTTTTGTTTTTGTTTTGTTTTTATTTTTATTTATTCTTTTTTTAGTAAATACTTTAAAAGCTTATTTAGTGAAGGCATTTGGTGGTGAGCTATCTCAATTTTCTGAAATATCTTTCTTTTGCCCTCATTCTTAAAACCTATTTTCAGTACTAACATAGACTCTTAAGAACTAGAAAAAAACTTCACTGTGCGTTTAGCTCAGCTTTTTCCATTTCCACAGAAGGCCCGCCACTAGGCATAGACGGAATACGTGACTGTACCAGGGTCCTTGCTTCTAGCAATATAAAGTATGATTTCTTGGCCTGATACTGGAGATGCCCACTCTCCTGCCCATGTTTTGTCCACTCCAGGGTCCCCATCATCTATCTGTCCTGTTACTCAGTAGGAACCTTTGTGTTAGAGAAAGTGGTTTTCTTTTTTTCTTTTTTTAAATATTTTATTTATTCATGAGAAAACACAGAGAGAGGCAGAGACACAGGCAGAGGGAGAAGCAGGCTCCATGCAGGGAGCCCGATGTGGGACTTGATCCTGGGACTCCGGGATCACGCCCTGAGTCAAAGGCAGGCGCCAAACCGCTGAGCCACCAGGGATCCCCCAGAAAGTGGTTTTCTTGTTGCTTCCCAACACCCATATACCTGGGCCTATGGCATTCTTTTCAGATAGAATGTCCTCTCCTAACCTCTCTACTTCATTTGGTCTGATATCTATTCCACCATCAAGGCCTAAATTAAATGCCATCTCTGCCATGGAGCTTTCCCTGACAGCCCCAACCCTCAGGTATCTTTTCTTGTCCTTTCTTCCTCTAACACTTATAGATAGCACTTAGCCTTGGTGCCTTTCATCTCTGTGTAGCTTGTTTCTCCTATTAGAATGTAAATCCATCTAGATCAGTGGCCTCTAAACTTTTTGATCATGCAGGGGTCCGCAAACAATATAGTTGAGCATGCACCCCAAATATATGTATGCTTTCATATAAATGTAACATATGTAGTACTGTGTACATTATAATTACTATGAAGTATCACAGAATTGCAATGAAGAGTATGAGAAACAAACAAATGGGAGTTCCAGTAGTTTCTCCCTGGACGCCAGCATAGCATTCAAGAACCTTCTTGGAGCACTCTTACCCCTTTTCTGTGGTGTTATTGGCTCTGATAAATAGTAGACATTTGGTAAGGGTTTGATGATGTTGAGGTAGCTTCTAGGTGTTAGAGTGACCAGGTCAGGAGATGAATATTAGGAGTTTTTTGAACCATATATTGTTTTAACTCTGGACATTGGTACATATGGTTTCCTCTTCTTGCAACATTTTTCCCAACTCACCTCTTCTTCACTTGTTCCAAAAGTTATAGCTTTATTCTGCTTCTTAAGAGGGGCCATCTCTGATTTCCCCACATCTGGGTAAGACTCCTCCTGCCCATCTACTCTCCCATGGAAATTTGTACTATGCATAGTAACAGCTGTTTATAATCTTTCTCCAACATTAGACTTTCAGTTGAAGACATTACCATACCCTGTTCACCATTGTGCCCCTAAATCCCATTGCAATGTCTGGCACCTAATAAGTGTTGGAGACCTGTTGGTTGAATAAGAGTGTGCTGGAGAAGGAAGGAAGAGTTTTGAGTGTCCTTAGAGCCTACATGGGGACTGAAGACAATATCATTGCAAAAGATGGCCTGCTATATAATGGCCAAAGTGAAATAGAATGCCGCCTTGTCCCAAAGTGATTTGTGAATTAATGACAGCTGAGGGTTGAGAGCTCTGTTCTTTAATATTTTGTGGGGGCCCTAGCAGTTTGTTGAGCTGTTTTGTGTTTAAACTGTACATTTACTAGATTATGGTAATTTCTGCATTCAAACTAGAATATGCAGACTTCTGTTGGTGTGGTGTGTTGAGCTGGTACTAAATACCCCCAGGGTTGGAGGCATTTGTCATACTTTAGTCAACCATTTGAAGTATTTTTACATACATCTCTGGTTTTCCTAGGAAAATATGAACTCCTACTCACAATATAGGCTGGGTTATTCATGGTAGTCAAGAAAGAACCCTTTGAATGGATTTTTAGGAAAGAGAATCCTTCTTTGTCCTTGACTAGTAGAATGTTTTCTTTCTAGTAGCACAGGGATCATAAAGGACAGATTCATTGCTAATCAAAAAATGTACTTTCATCAGAGATTTCTATCTCTGTCAATACCAAGTCTTTGTTTACACTGTTTAAAAAAAAACCCCAAGTTTAATTTCTTCATCTCTTTTCAGTTTTATTTTGTTCCTAATTTAAGGCATAATGTAATTGTCAAAAAGCAAACAAACAGAAAACCCAACCTAGTAGCCAAGATATAAATTCTAAATTGCCAGCTGCTGACAGGAAGTGACCATATGAGTGATATTTGATTAAAGCAGCTGTCTCCTTGCCTTTTTTTTTTTTTTTTTAACTATCATAAATGCTGGCTGAGGTTCAAAGCCCTGGTGTTAATGCTTTTTTTTTTAAAAAAAAAGATACACACACACACACACACACACACACACACATATATATATATATAAAGATTTTATTTATTTATGAGAGACACGCAGAGAGATGCAGAGACATAGGCAGAGGGAGAAGCAGGCTCCCTGTGGGGAATCCGATGCAGGACTCAATCCCAGGACCCTGGGATCACACCTGAGCCAAAGGCAGATGCTCAACCACTGAGCCACCCAGGTGCCCCAGCCCTGGTGTTAATGTTGCAGGAAATTTTGTTTTGTGATAAAGATGTTTTACCTTCGGCGCTAGGTTTGGAATTAGGCTGCTTATAACAAGCAGTGGTGCAATGGTTTTAAAAATCATGTTGAGTCAGCAGCACGAGGGAGGCAGCATTGCTCTCATTCCAGCCATGTAGTTGGAGAAGGAAATGATGAGGCATCATATTCCTCATGGCTAATATCCTGCAAGGTTTTTCTGAAATCATAAAATCAGAAGTTGGTAGCCTAGAAGAGACCTCAGAAATCTACCCGTGGAAAAGAGGGGGAAAAAATTGAAAGGGAAATGGAATAAGCCAAGCTATGGGGCAGGGTTCTTTTTAGTCCTCAGCAGGAAACACATGTTTATCTGGAAAAGATTTTGGATGGACAGGTTGTTTGTGTAAGAATTTTTTTGTGTGAGGAAGGAAGATCAACCTGAGCTTAGAGGCAGGGCAGGGGTGGGGGTGGAGAAATCAGTCAAGTGAAAGAGAAAATCACAGAGGTTTCAACCAGGAAACCCAGTTTTTATGGGGATGATATGCTAATACTATCAGCTTACTTTTAAGCCAGTTGGCATGTTCATTTTCCTTTTTATAATATAGGATGACTAAATGGTAACTCTAGTATTAATTGCTATAAAAACAAATAGTAGCTTTTAAAAATTATGGACGGCTTATGTCCACACTACAACCTGCATGTGGATATTTGTAGCAGCTTTATCCATAACTGCCAAAACTTAGAAGCAGCCAAGGTGTCCTTCAGTAGGTGAAGGGAAAAATAAGTTGTGGTACATCCAGATTGTGGAATATTACTCAGTGCTAGGAAGAAATGAGCTATCACACCATGGAATGATAGCTCATGGCAGAGCCTTAAATGAATGCTGTTAAGTGAAAGAAGCCAATCTGAGAAGGCTATATACTGTCTGATTCCAGCTATGTGGCATTCTGGAAAAGGAAAACCATAAATAAATTAAAAGACAGCAAAAGGATCCATGTTACCACAGGTGGTGGTAGAAGAGGGTGGGGGGACAAACAGGTAGAGCACAGACAATTCTTAGGACAGTGAAAATACTCTGCATGATATTTATAATGATGTATATATGTTATTACTGTTTGCATTCAATATACAACATTGGGGTGGAACCTTAAGGAGCACCTAGGTGGCTCAGTTGGTTAAGCATCTGCCTTTGGCTCAGGTCATGATCCCAGGGTCCTGGGATGGAGCCCCGCGTCGGGCTACTTGCTTGGCAGGGAGCTTGCTTCTTCCTCTGCCTCTGCCTGTCGCTCCCCTTGCTTGTGCTTTCTGTCAAATAAATAAATCTTAAAAAAAAAAAAGGCACGAACCCTAAGGTAAACTATAAACTTTGGGTGATTGTGTGATGTATCATCATAGGTTTATCCTTGTTCAGAAAGGTACCATTCTAGTGAGTGATGTTGATAGTAGGGAAGGCTATGCTTGTGTGGCATCCAGGAGCATTGGGTTCCCCGTGGGGAGCCTGCTTCTCCCTCTGCCTGTCTCTCTGTGTCTCTCATGCTCTCATGAATAAATAAAATAAAAAAAAAGATATGAGACGATGTTTTGGGTGAAAAGTATTGGCAAAATAACACATAGAGTATGCCATCACTTATTGTGTGTCTTTTTTTTTTTTTAAGATTTTATTTATTCATGAGAGAAACAGACAGGCAGAGACATAGGCAGAGGGAGAAGCAGGCTCCCCGCGGGGAACCCGATGGAGGACTCAATCCCAGGACCCTGGGATGATGCCCTGAGCCGAAGGCAGACACTCAACCACTGAGCCACCCAGGCATCCCACTTATTGTATGCCTAAATGGTGTGTATATTTGGCATGGTCACCAAAATACTTAATGATTTTTTTTTTTGTACAATGAGATTTAAGATGATTTTTAAGAGAAAGTTTTTTCTTTATAGTTTTCTGTACCATTTGCATTTTCTATAGTGATCATATATTATCATACAAAAGCAACAAAAGAGCAAAAAGATACATTTCACATACTGCTCTTTGCACATTATGGCTTCATTGTCTTCTTACATTAAGCTCAAAAAAGGTCCTTAGAGGAACAGGAAATACCATGGATGAGACAGTTGTTCCCCAGTTAAATTTAGTAATGAAGGATAAAAGAAAAATCACCAGATAATTGGAAAATGCTTATATTTTAAAGCACATACAACCAAGACACTTAATCTAATTTAAGCTTGGAGTTGAAGGTAATGCCATTTTTGAGGTATTTTCCAGATAGGAGAACAGTGAGAGGCATAATGAGGACCTACCTCTGTATAATCCAATCCAAATCTGATGAAACCAGGTGGTGATGAACCACTCAGTAATGTTTAACTTTCATTTTAAAAACTGAAGAATGAAGAAGTGGCCGTTAGAATTCTGTTTATGGATGAAATCAATGTGAGTGAAGGAAATGAAGTATTTCCAGAATCACAGCAACGGGGTAGGAATTCATACCATTTTTGCAGAAACGAATTGCAGGATTCTTGCATTTGATAATAGGGAGCAAGAGGGAATTTCTGTCATTAAATTATGTATGCATGAAAGAGTAGGCACAATAATAGTTGAAAATTATTATTATAGAATTTTCTATTTATACTTTATTCTGCAAAGAATTTTAGAGTACCTTTTTAGGAAGTATTTATGGCACCAAACTATAAATAAGAAAGCAGGACCAGAGTAAGTATAAATTCATTCTAGGACAGACAATGTGGATGTCCTCCATATTTCGTCTCAGGGCACAAAGAAAAGCTGGAAATTCTAAAGAATTAATGCCCCCTGCCCCTGAAACAGCCATCAACCAATGACAGATGGCAGCTGGAGAATAACTATTCCAGTTTTTCTGCCCCTTGAGGATATTTCATCAATTCCTTGAGATCACTGAAGAAGCCCAGTCATGTGGTAGGATGATAGGGAAGAGGAGATGTGATGGTTTCCTGGATGTTGGGTCAGGGTTGTTGACATTGGTGTCTACTGAACAGATTTAATAGAGGAGTGTAAGATCTGCTGGCTTCTTGATGAAAGGACTCCTTGTCCTCCCAGGTTGACAACAGGGAGGACTACCACCTGGGAGAAGTGGCTAGACTTTGTATCCCCAGGTCTTATGTCCCAGGATTCACGTTTCTCTAGGGATTCTCACTTTTCACTAGGCCCTCTGTCTACCATGGTAGCCTCTTTAATGCACTCTTCAAGGCAGAGCTCAGGTCTACTTGGAGCATGTAAACCAGGCTTACTGGCAGAAACTGAAGTATATGTAGAATAATATGCACTAGATGACTTCCCTTACAAGGGATGTTGAACACATCTGTGTACCTTCATGACTGGGCTTACTCCTAGCCTACCTCAGTCTGTCTCTGTAAAACTTTCTAGACAGATTATTCCTGGGGTCTCAAGTCCAGACACCAGAGAGTAAGGACCAAAGGGAAAGAGTCTGTCTCCCACCTAACTTAGGTCCCACTGAAAGTCATTTTGTTGCCTGAAGATTTGACTTTCTCTCAGATATTGGACAGTGAGAACACAATCCTTTGGGGGAAAATCCACCCCCTTACCTTACTATGGTCCAACTAGGACAACTACTGTAATTTCCATTCAGGAGATTTACGTAGACTATAGCAGGGGAGCTGCCTCCCTGCAGGGTATGACATGATCCCTCCTGTATTTCATATGCATAACTGGATGGATTGCAGAGGGGAGCAACCTTATGCAGAGAGCCTAGTTGGGAAACTAGTACATAGTCTAGATGAGAAGAAGAAGGTAGCATGAACTATCTCCAGTGAATATGGGAGGGACAGATCTAGTCAGATTATAATAGGTTTAGTAGAACTTGACAGTTGATTGGTTGTGGGTGGAGAAAAAGGATCTGAAAACATCTTTAGTTTTTTTCTGGGTGACTCCAAGGATAGCAATACTATTATCTAAGAAAGAGTGGGTTGAAGAGGCAGGGAAGAGGGCTCAGCCTACAAACGTCAATTTAAGGTTATTTGCGGATATCTTGGAGAGCTGCTGAGAAGCTACTTAGAAATGTTTAGTATCTTTTTATGTGTAGTTAGAAGCCAGAACTAGAACTGCTGATTTGGGAGCCTTCAGTACATAGGCAATTGTTAGAAACCAAGAGAACATAGGAGGTCTCTGAGGAGATGAATGAGCATCCAGAAAGACCAGAATGGCGTGCAAAGAGTGTTGGGACACATACAAGTTTAAAGGTTGGGTGGGAGAAGAGAGCTGGTGAAGAGGATTTTGGAGGAAATTGTAGAGAGAGGAGACAGATGCTATTGGAGCTGAGGTACTTCTCTCCAAGTATTGGAAAGGGGAGAGTTTGTACTTTGGTGGTACTCCTGTTTAACAGAAGTGAAGAGGGTGAAGATATGATGGGAGACAGTACCCTCTCCTTGTGACAGTGGAGTGAAAGGCCTTCCCCATTGCTCTTGATGAAGCTTTGGGCACATCTAGGAGCTTAGTTCTGTTCACCTTTCTGCTGACAGAAGAGTCTGGGATGATGGGTAAGAATGTGCTCAGCTTTTACAGTGCTGTGAGCCATGAGGGCCACTCAAGAGAGTCAGTGTAGGAACAAATGATTTTTCTCTCTTCCTCTTGCCAGTGATAGCCATCCACATGATGCATGATGGAAGGTGTTTATGCAGGCTGACCTTCCTCAGAGGGAGCCAAACCCTCAGAAACACCTGTGCATGGTACCTGTAGAGTCAGGTCTCCTCATGCACTGAGTCTAATCACTCTCTGTGAATTTAAAAATAGCTATGAGTCATGTGGTATGCACTTTTCAAAAACAGAAGATTCTGTACTACTCAGTGTTATTTGGGGGCTTTTGCATGCAATTTTTAAAATGCTAACACCTTTTTTTTGTAGCCTTTGTCACTGGTGCTGACATAAAGTCCTGGAACCTTCTCTCCATCCTGTGTCTCAAATTCTCCTTCCTCTTTTCCAAACAACTGCTAAGCTCAGTCCCTTTATAAAGTCATTCTTAATTCATCAGAAGACTAGATACACAATTGCTGTGATTCTCTCTTCACTCAACACCCTTTAAATGCTCTCACCCACTGGTGGTGTGTACTTATCGTAAAGACTCATTGAGTTCTGTATTTGCGTAACCCATGTCCTAATCTCTCTTTGTTTATATCCTTATTGTCTCAGACAGGAATCATCTAATGTTAAATTCTTCTGCATCATTCTTCGTGCACAGAGTTTTGTGATCAGATGGTTGCCTATTCAGTGTGTTTGAGGATATTAAGCAAGATTCTCTCGCGACCTTATCTTGTTACCTTTCAGTATATATTTTGGAGAGATAAACAACATAATACTTTCTGGGGTTTTTTTTCTTGACTAGTAGCTTGCTTAGCTCTAAGGTCTTCCTGTTTGTTTTTCTCCCAGTTCTTCCCTCCCATACGCACAAACGATAAAACAAATATCTCAGGAAGAAGGAAAAAAAGACGTGGGAGAGCATTGCTCCATGTTCCACAATAGTAAACAGAGTCTGGTGACCCCACTTTTATCAGTAGCTACTTGACCTCACTTAACCTTCCTGTTAGCTTCTGTTTCCTCCCCAGAAAATGTATTACTTTCCAGGGATTCCAGGAGACCTGATATTCATAAAGGACACAGTAGTGTGAGGTTACCCATGAGGCCCTGGGATAACACCAAGAGTGGAGGATTTCTAGTGGTAGTTCTGACACTAGCTGGTTAGGTCAAACACCTTGGGCACGGTGTTTAAGGGAATGGTTCCCTAAGTATTGATTTCTAGGCAATTAGGTGATTAAATTAAATCCTTTCTGTTCTTTGATCTCCATGGTAGTATGGAGGAAGAGCTTTCACAATTATGTAACACTTGCTACCTGTCAGGTGCTTTTCTAATTATATTACACTTATTAACTCAGGGAGTCATTAAGGTAGCCCTTTGAGGAAGGTTCTCTTGTGCTTCCTGTTCTACAAAGGAGGAAATGGAGACATAGGAGAGTCAACAGTTTGCCCAAGATCACCTAGCTTGGAAGGCAGGAAGCAGAATTCCTGCCCAGGCTCCAGATCCTGCATCCTCAACTACCACCCAGTCCAGCCTGTTGCATAGAAAGGCCAAACAGCTTCCTCAGCTTGGCCCCTTGCAGACACGCCATGGATCTTTGTAAACTGCTGTGCCCTGGCTGTGAAGCAAATTCAGCTTAACAAAGTTGACTCATATTTTTACACCGAATCAAAGTTATTCCCTTTATGCCTTTTATATTCTGGAAATACCTACTTAATTCTTAATATTAAAAGGTGCCATGCTGTAGACTTTCAGTCTCCTATTTAATTTGGTTGCAATCATTTGAAAATTAGGAGACATGATCTCTGCTTTCAGTAGTACTTTAAAATCACTGGTTTCTACAGCTGGGATAGAAAACCTTAGCTTCAGATAGATAGAACAAAAGACTAAAGAGGATGAAGCACTTACTGTTTTGAGATAAAGTTAAGGCAGCTCTACAGAGACTTCAGAGAGATTCCCCTCTCCCACAGGGCCTCAGGTTCACCACATGCAGTCCAGTAGGACTTTTGGCAGTGAAAATGAACCCTGGAGTGGTTTCGTGGCTCCCAGTCATTTGTGCCTTCAAAAGTTCTAAAGAGTGTGTGGGATGACAATCAGATTTTATGAAATAGAATTTTATTTCAAAAGAGTTCATGTTTGTTGTATTTGGCCTAATTATTCTCCACTCCATGGATGGGATGGCTTGTCAAAACTCACTCTGGTGAGACAGAGCAGGTCTCCAGGCCTGCCCACCTCTGAGCCTGGAATGTGAATTTCCCTGCTAGGCACTGAGCCAGCTTCCTATTTACTTAAAGGCACTGAGCATCTCAGGAGGAAAACAGAAGTTGTGATGCAAGTTTTGGCTGCAAAGCACGTTAAGGTTGCCTAACGTGTTTGAAAAAAAGCAAAACAAAACAAAACACATGTGATCTGGAAAATTTCTCCAAGCTTGGGTTGGTTTAAGGTACAAAAGGATTAAATAGTCTTCTTTTTTTGTTTTTTGTTTTTTGTTTTTTTAAGTGCTTTTAACTCAGTCCTAAGGAAACTGAGTCCTAAGGAAAAAGGAGACAGTGCAAACAGCGAGGAAGCCCCCTCCCTGTGTGCTCTGATTATAAAGTGCAGGTCAAGTCTGTACCTGGGCAGAGTGCAATCTGAGAGCTCTTTTTTTCTGTCTGGGGTACTTATCAAGAGAATGTGACAGTGAAAGTCATTTGAAGCCATGGCACCCCTAGCTCCTGTTTTCTTAACCAAACATCTTTCAAATTCCCAGGTGTGTATGAGTGTGTTTTTGTGCTTTTTAAACAAAAAGAGGCCCCTGAGCAAAAGAATACAGAAGAGGAAAGAGGAAAGTTTAGTTAAAATGACCACATAGGAGGGGCTTCTGAGACATCTGGGATATAGAGGTGAACTCGTTCCCAGTGCTATGAGATTAGGAAAAGATTGAGGTGCAGTCCCAGATTGCTTTGGGAAGAAGGAGAGAGGCATTTCACCTTGATTTAGGATTTGGGGGATGCCACTTAGGTTCTGAGACAGATAGGATAAGTCTAAGTTAACTATTCAGAGGGGAGAAAAAGAGGATAGAGCATTCCAGGAGGGGTGGAAGGCAGGAGCGAAGGCATTAAGGGATGACCACCACAGTGGATAGCTGCAAGTAGTTTCTTCCTTAGTCCTTCAGGCTAGAAGGAATCACCTGGAAAATTCATTGGTCCTGTTATTACTATGGCAAGAGCTGTTGGGGGCGGGCGGGGAGGGGGGCAGGATTCAATTCAAGAAATATTAAAAATACAAGTGAGCTGACCTTTTAACCACTCTTCATAGTATTAAGGGTTTAAAAAAGTAAATTCTTGATAATTAGACCCCTGGGGAAATTTAATTTGCATCTAGATGTGATAAGTGTTTAGTAATTCAATACAGATTTTGCACTGGCCAGTATTGAGCTAGGTCTCAGGCTGGTGATAACATATGCTAGATATAATGTGATCATTAGGCCAAATTTTATCATCTGCCCAGCAAAGGAAAATTAAAATCTGATCTTTTTGTTATTACTAAATGGCTTCTGGAAATAATGCAGAAGAGAGCTGTATAAGAGAGTGACTTATGTTCATGTGTGATCCTTATACAGGATTTTAAGAAATTCAGGAATATTGATTATGATGCTATCCCCATAGGACTGAGAACAGTGATATAAGTATCTTCTTGAGACAGATGGGAAACCTGAGAATGAAAATAATTAGGCTAATTGCCAAAGGTTTTACAAATACACATCCCAAAATAAGAACTGAAGCAGGTAGAATTTTAACTGTGCCAGAGCCTCTGAAAGTATTGGTGTCTTAACCAGATTCATTTTCTCTATTTCTGCATTTCATTCTTGAGGTTTCTGATGTAAACCCTAATTTTTACTGTTAAGTAGAAAGTAGCAATTGATATCTCTATACCATATATTCTTCCTAGCATTCTTATAGAAAAAACAATCCTAGAAGTTGAATTGCTGAATTAAAAAAAAATGTACATTTACAGCTTTGACAGGTATTGTCAAATTGGTCTCAAAATATATATATTCTTGAAATAGCTGCATGTGTTAAATGCTACCATGGGCTCCGTTCTGTGCTGAATGCTTTCATTGCAATACCTCTTTCAGTCTTTGGAAAAACCTATGAGAAAAGCATTACCTGGTTTTATGGATGGGAAGACTGAGGCTTTGCAGGGTAGGCACAGCCAGAAGGTGGCAGAGCAGGACTGGAGCCCAGTTAAACTCCTACCAGCAGAGAGGAGGTGCCTATTTCCCCATTCCCTTGTAAGCATAGGCACATTAGCAATCCTTATAAACATCTACCGATTTAAGTAAAATGTCATTTACCTCCTGATTTTTATATGTCTGTCTTTGATAGGATTGGACATCTGGTATGTTTATTGTCTGTCTGCATTTATAGTTTTATAAATTGCCTGTTCACCTCCTCTGCCCCATTTTTACTAGTTTGTTCATCCCTTTTTATTATTAATTTCTACATATTATAAATAGTAACCCTTTGTCATATTTTGCAAATCCCTTTCCCCCTGTTTGTTGTGTTTAACTTTCTGGCTTAACACACTGGTTTATGTGTCTTTTGCCAAATAGAACTTTAAATTCCTTAAATTGGGGGTACCTGCGTGGCTTAGTGGTTGAGTGTCTGCCTTCAGCTCAGGGAGTGATCTCGGGGGTCCCAGGATTGAGTCCCACATCGGGCTCCCTGCATGGAGCCTGCTTCTACCTCTGCTTCTGCCTCTGCCTGTGTTTCTCATGAAAAATAAATGCAATATTTAAAAAAATCTACAAACATTAAAAAAATAAATTCCTTAAATTGCAGGTTTGTGAGTCTTCTATAGTTTTAGAGTATTGTTACGCTTATCCCATCCTAGGAGTATATATTTTTTCCCTTATTTTTCCATAACTTCCTCCTTAACATTTACCTGAGGTTATTTTGGTATAAGGAGTGAGATAAAGATATTTTCTAAAAGGCTAACTAGTTATCTAAACACTATTCATAATCTCTCATTTCCCATTAATTTGAACTATGTTCTCTTTAAGAAAAATTGATTCCTAGTTTTGGACTTTTCTTGAAGTGATAGCATGCTGTTTTAGTCACTGTAACTTTGTTTTATCATGTAGGACAAGTCTTCCCTCATTAGAATTTTTGGACAGTTTTTAAATATCTATGGTTTCGGGGATCCCTGGGTGGCTCAATGGTTTGGCGCCTGCCTTTGGCCCAGGGCGCGATCCTGGAGTCCCGGGATCGAGTCCCGCGTCGGGCTCCTGGCATGGAGCCTGCTTCTCCCTCTGCTTGTGTCTCTGCCTCTCTCTCTCTCTCTCTCTCTATGTCTATCATGAATGAATGAGTGAATGAATGAATGAATAAATAAATAAATAAATCTTAAAAAAAATCTTAAAAAAAATCATGACCAGGTGCAGCACTAAGTATTTTATTTCTTTTTTTATTTTTGAAGATTTTATTTATTTATTTGAGGGAGAAAGGGGGCTGGAGCACAGAGAGAATGGGAGAAGCAGACTCCCCACTGAGCAGAGAGCCCAATGCAGGGCTTGATCCCAGGATCCTCAGATCATGACCTGAGCCAAAGGCAGACATTTAACCAACTGAGCCACCCAGGTGCACAATATTTAATTTCTTTAAAAAAGCATATATATTAATATATGTCACTTAAAAATTTATTGTTTTGCTACTTGATTTGCTTTGTAATCATATATATATATATATGTATGTATGTATGTATGTGTGTGTATTTATTTATTTTAAGATTATAAAGCTTTACTCTGAGAAGGGATCTATAAGTTTCACTAGGCTAAGGAGTCCATGACATGAAAAATGATTACTAACCCCCAATTTATTTTTTCTGATATATCTTCAGATATATCCATTATATCTTTTAGTCCTGGGATTGTATCACATAGTTCCCTTCAAAAAACAGGGCGCTTCTTTGCTTCTCTATTCTTAAACAGGTTTAAATGTTAATATCATCTTGTTTTTAAAGGCTGCAAATAATTTACCCATGAAACCATCTGGGCCTGGCTGATTTTCAAGAGGCGGTCCATAGAAAATCTTACCAATTTTTTTTCTAAATAAATCCACCTGTTTGGTTTATGTAGCTCTTATTCAGTTAGTTTGGGTCATTTGTGTTTTCACAGAAATCTATTTCTTCCAGGTTTTGAAATTTATTAGCAGATTATTTTTGTGTTACTCCTTAAGTTTTCTTTGCATTGAAATGATTAATTGAAAAGCTTTATTGAAGTAATCTTTTATTAATCACAAATCTCTGCACACATTGCAAAAGTTCTAGTATAATTATGTGGAAGAAATAATTTACTGTTTTTAGATGGGGCGCAGTTTTGATTCTTCAAACTAGGAGCCACTATTTCTAAAAATGTGAAGTTGGAAAAGGAACTTTGCCCCAAGTCCGGGTTTCTACCCATTCCGGACATGGTGTTGGGGACTGATGCTTTAGGCCAGTACCCTCACTGTGCTGCTGCTGTTCCCTCCTTCTATTTGTGAGGATGGCAGAAAGAGTTACCTACTGGTATTTATAGCCAGTCAATGGCCCCGAGGCCCCACACAGCTGGATAGGAGCTAGAAGACCAGGTTGATACCTCATACTGGAACATTAGAACCCTGGGGAACCTATGGTCTGTGCCAGAGCCACTGGTCCAAGATAGCCAGGTATAATTAAGCAGTCGGTAATCTCAGAGTTCACTTAGGTCCGACCCTTACAAATTAAGAGTCCTAAGGTCCCTAGGAAGCATGATGATGTTCTGGGGTATTTTGCATCTTCAATAAAGAAGAAACAATGTGGAGAGTATTTGAGCTATTATGCTTTCTTATACATTAGATACAGCTAGATTCATTTGCACATTAATCTTTTTTTCCTCTCTTTTAATGTACAGCCACTCTCCAGAGAGACCGAATCTTCAAACATTTTACCAGGAAGCGCCAAAGGGCTATGCGAAGGCGAGTCCACCAGATCAATGGACACAAGTTTATGGCCACGTACCTGAGGCAGCCCACCTACTGCTCTCACTGCAGGGAGTTTATCTGGTATGAGGTTCCTGGCTTCTCTCTTCCTAGGAGCTTCTTTCTATAATCAAGGCCTCCTCTGGTTGTGTGTAGTTTCATAGGAAGCATGATTATGAAGAATTGTTTTAGGATCTGATTTTTGCTTTTTATTCTAATATATTGATCCAGCAATTTTAATTCCCAATAAAAAAGAATCTAAATTTACAGATCCAAGTTTTAGATGTTATTTCTTCTTCCAATCATTTGGGGAAAGGTGCTAATGAATCATTAACTGGTTAAGAGGCACTAATTAGGGAGACTAATCAATCAATATATAGATAATAAATTGGATAATCAGCCACTAAGAGAGAAAAAAAAACAGCAGTATTGCTTTAAAAAAAGTATGACTCATGTGATAGGTTACAGAAATTAATTATTGTAAGTACAGTGAGCATACAGTGTATGTGGCCAAAGGTAATAACTTATAGTGATTGCATACTATAATCCTTGGTATTAAGGAATTGCAATAATTAACAGTTGAGAAATTCTAGATAAATTGGGGCAATATCTTACTATACGTGTGACTGAAGCTTAAGCCTCAGTGGCAAATCTATACTGTAAAATAAATTTGTTAATTGCTATCATCATTTAGAGCCAACATTAAACACATTTATTTGGAAAGGGAAGAAGGAAACGATCCCTTACACACATCCAAAAATGTACACATACATGCCCATCTCTGAAGGAGAAAAGACATATGAGTATAGCATAAAAGGAAATCCTTGTTTTTGTTGCAAACTTTAGTCATTTTGTTTAAGTCAAAAGCACTTGGTTCAGAGTAAATTTTTTTGAGTTATCAATCAATGAGTTTGTGGTTTGGTTTTGTGTGTGTGTGTGTGTGTGTGTGTGTGTGTGTTTGTGTGTGTGTGATTACTTTGGTTTAAAAGTACCTGCTACCTTTTAGCAGTCAGAGTCCAGGGTTAGTGTTTCTGGCATTTTACATTAAGAATAGAGTCTTGTCTAAACCAAAGACCTTAAACTGGCTGTTGATATGATGCCTACAAATGTGCCATCACAATTCTAGTCTTCAGAAAGAAACAGTTCCTGCTGTGATAATTGAACAAATCAAAAGTGCTGGCCACTTTGAGCCCATTTTCCACTCTTGTGGGATCTGTATTCTCTAGTTAGGTGTTGTCCACCTCTCTCCTTGTGGTTTTCCTGACCTGAAAGGTCTGCCACTCTTCATTTCATGTCACATCATTCTGCCTCCCTCCTTTCTGTGACTTGCCTACCCTTGTGGGCATTTGTGGTGACAACCTGGGACCTCAACTAACGTTCTCAGTGGAAACTTTTTTTTTGATAATTTCACTAAATTTTTTCCACCAAGAAAACATTAACTCCCACTCAACTAGCCTTCGCTTGCACATTCTCTCTTTCTTTCTCACTCACACACACACACACCCATATACACAGGCACACACACACAATATAATATTAATGTATGTTACATATATATGGTTAAGAGTATATACTCTGGCATTCAGTCTCATCACCAACTAAATGTGTGAACCTAGATAAGGTATATAATCCATCAATATTTCCTTATTTGTAAAATAAAGATAATTTTTTTGCTTACATTATGAATTTTTATATAGATCTTAAAATGCTAGGTGCCATTCTAAGCATTTTACATTATCACCTCTTTCTATCTTCATGACAGCCCTATGAAGTAGGTACTGTGGTCATTACTGCCCTTCATAGATGAAGAAACTATGGTTCAAAGGAGTTAATGATGTGTCCCAAATCATGCCTAGGCCGTTTGGTTTCAGAGTCTGTGCTGTGAGCCTTCCTGTTATGCCTGCTACCTCTCATGACTTTTGCGAGGATTAAATGAGATGCTATATGTCAGCAATGTGGCTTGGTTCCTGGCACATCTCCAGGCTTAATAAACTATGGTCTGTGTTAAATGAGAATGGGGATAATGTCATCACTGCCCAGAGAATATCCTAGGGGAGAGACCAAGATGACAGCTGTGGGCCTGACGGGCATCTTGTGGCAGCACTTCTGTGCCTCACCCCTTGTTGAACTCTAAGGGCTGATGGGGGCACAAAGAAGAGGGAGGGAGCCTCAGGCCAGGCAGCTTCTGTAGGCTCAGCTGTTTACTTCACAACCTGTGGATCTTTATGAGTATGTGAGTGCAAATGTAAGGTGGAGTGATCCTTCAGGCTGAGGCTCAGTCACAAGACCAGATGAGGACATGGGGTTTGCCATAGAGGGAGGTGGGTGGAATGAAGATCACCAATATCCACCTGTGTATATCACTGGAGCATTCTGGTCATCAGGTGACTTCCTCTGTCTTTGTGGTAACAAGGGCTCAGAAAGCACCTCATCTTTGCTTCTTCTCTGAAATTATGCTTTTCATAAAGGAGCAAAGGATGGCATGCATTTGTTTTCCTTAAGTAAAGTGAGAACTTAAGTACTATGACTACAGGAGGATTGTGGCTGAAATAGACTGATGATGACTTTTTTCTCTGTTGTCTTGAACAGGGGAGTATTCGGGAAACAGGGTTATCAATGTCAAGGTAAGAAAACATTTTAAAAACTATGTTTAATCTTGTTCCTATGTTAAAAACTGATTATACTAAGAGGAGACAGATACATTTCATTAATATTGTGATAAATAACTCTGCAGGTCAAATGAGACCCCCTATAGAATTGCAAATTTTAGTGTGGTTTAAATTTTGGCTATGTTTTAGATAACATAAAAGGAATATTTTTATTTCTAAAGCTGAGATACCTAATAAAGTTTGTTTAAAGTTTTGCCTCTGCAATAACATGAAAACACTGAAAGGTAATGCCATATTGTGAGCAGTACCCTTAAATCTTGAAGCTAAATTTTTCTTTTACAACCCTGTTGTTAATAGGGGTGAGAAATGGCACAGTGTTGTCTCTTAACCTACATAGGGAATAGAAGTTATTACCCCAGTTGCTTTTTGATTTTCTAATTTTAAAAAATGTAAGAAATGTTCAAAGTTAATACGTTAATAATCTTGTAAGTTATTATGAATTAAATTTATTTTGATTTTCACAATTCTAAGATAAAACCAATTTACTAGTGTTCCAAATGGGAGGAGTTAAAGAAGGCTCTTACTCATATTTAGCCAGACTGGATTGGTTTGTCTTTTATTTGGACTACCTTTGTTGTTGGCTTGAGCATCATCACACAATACATAGGGTACCTATCTTCTTGATTTGCATTCTACAGGTGATTGGTAAAATAGCACTACCTATCCTAGCCTCTATGTCAGTAAGGAAATCCTGCCTTCTCTTCTGGAGAAGGTGAGGTAAGAACATTCTTTCCTTTAGAATGGTATAGGACATACTCTTGGATATAATTTTCACTTTAACATGTATGAGCAATTCTATTGGGTTCTCAAATTTAGAAAAATAGAATATATAATCAATATGACTTTAATTGACTTTATGCTATTAATCTTAGTCCCAAATGAGAACATAGTTCACATATAAGAATTGATATTACTTTTTGGTCCCTCTCCAGCACAGGGACATGTCCTGCAGTCAACTCTGATCTGTCTTATGCTTTTAGTGCCAGGATATTTGATGGACTGATTCTCAGTGGGCCACTTGTTGTTGAAAGAACAGGAAAGAATGTTGATCAGGAGATATGAAGACCCCAATATGTTCACATCTTGTTAAGGGACATAAAACCAAATACTTGGTTTGAGAAGGGTATACCATGCTAACACTAATCAATAGACAAGGCTGACTTCAGAACTAAGAGGCATTATGTAATGATAAAGGGGCCCGTTTTTCAAGAAGACCTAATACTCCCTAACATGTAGGCACCTAACAATAGAGAGTCAAAATACGTGAGGCAAAAACTGATAGAACTGTGAGGGTATATAGACAAATCTTTTGTTACAGTTGGAGACTTCAATATCTCAGTAGCTGATAGGTCCAGCAGGCAGAAAATCTGTAAGGATATCACAGTTTGATTAAATTGACATTTATAGACTACCTCACCTAACAATAGCAGAATACACATTGTTCTCAAGCTCGCAAGGAGTATTTATCAATATAGACCATATTCTGGCCCATGATATAAGCCTTAACAAATTTAAAAGAATAGAAGTCATAAAGGAATAGAATCATAAAACGTTTCTTTTCAGACCACAGTGGAATTAAAGTACACGTGAATCACAGAAAGATAGCTGGAAAGTGGAAAGCCCCCCAAATATTTAGAGATTAAACAACACATTTGAAATAACACACGGATAAAAGAAGACTCAAGAAAAAATAATAAATGTTTCAAACCAAATGAAAATAAAAGTACATTTTATCAAAATTTTGGGATGCAGCAAAGGCAGTACTCAGAGGAAAGTTTATAGCATTAAATGCATACATTAAAAAGGAAGGACCTAAAATCAGTATCTAAGTTTTCGTCTTTAAGGAAATTAGATAAAGGAGAGAAGCTTAAAGTAAGCAGAAGAAATAAGATTAAAGCATAAATCAGTAAAATTGAAATTAGGGAAACAATAGAGAAAATCCACCAAATAATAAGCTGATTCTTTAAAAAGTTCAATAAAATTGGTAAACTTCTAGCCAAGCTAATGACAAAAATAACCAAACCTCAGATGCTTGAGAATATAAGATTTTTCTATGTGAGGGATGGTTTTGAGATCCCCTCATCTAAAAAGGCAAATTCTCTGGGAACTTTCAATTTGGTTCTCCTGCAAATTAAGCCTGCTGAAAGCTAGATTTGTTTTAAAGTATATTACTATTTGCTGACATGTCATCAGTGTTTACGTACTTAATCCTAAAAACCTCTACATGTCTTGAAAGATCTAAAAAAATAACATGTATTTTCATACTGCTCCACTGTAATTGCTCATCTTTTAATGGCAAACTGAACTCTGTCTGCCCTATGTCAGTTATCCAGATGGAAATGGGGGAAAAATGTTTGAAAGTTCTAAGTATTCAAATAGTTGATTGAGTCATTCTGCAAATATTTAATGAGTGCCTACTTTGTTCAAGGCATCATGCTGCCTGGGAAGTCTAAGGCCATTGGAGGCTATGTGTGGAAGAGTTGACACTGGGGGGCAGGCTAAGGGTTGTAAGAGAACCAAGGAGAGAGAGATAGTTTGGTCTAGAAGGGGCACCAAGGGTAGTATATTTTCATGGAAGAGGCATTTCTCAAGTGTGTCTTATCATAAACATAAGTAGTTAGACAATAGACAAAGAGAATGTCCTAGGGATTGAGTAAGACACGGTCAGTGTGTGGGGAAGAGCAAAGGCTTACTCCAGGAAGAGCAGCCAGTCTAGTTTCTCCAGGAACAAAGAGTGCCCAGAAAAGAAAGGTAACAGGAAGCTTGGGGTAGCTTCCAGAAGGCCTGAAACCCACCTGGGAAATTTGAACTCAACTCACTGGCCGCGAGAGGCTATTGAAGGTTTAGATCGTGGGGCAAGGTGACCAGGATTATATCGTGAGAGGATTCCTGTGGTGGTGAGTGCAGGTGTTATTAAAGACAGAAAGGATGAAGTAGGCTCAAGATGTGAGTGCGAATAGTTTGGATGTAAGCAGAGGCATGAGTTAGGGTAATGGTATTGATTATGGGAGGGGTGGGTGCCCTGGATGCCCGTGTGTGGGCCAGACACCCAAATCAAGTCACCTTGGCATGGTGTAGCCCTTGTTGACTCTGTTAGGACTGGCTGACCGTGAGGCTCTAATGAATGTGTAACCATGCATTTAATTCCCTAGTGTGCACCTGTGTTGTCCATAAACGCTGCCATCATCTAATTGTTACAGCCTGCACTTGCCAGAACAATATTAACAAAATGGATTCAAAGGTAAGAAGATCGTAGTTTGCTAATTAAGTGCCTGCACAAGCTTATTTGCACATCAATTCTATTCTCTCTCTTCTCTCTCTCTCTCTCTCTCTCTCTCTCTCTCTCTCTCTCTATTTTTCTCACTCCATCCCTTTTCCACTTCCCTTCCACACTCCTTGAAGTGAATGGTGGTATCAGAATTGAATTTTCTCTCCTTTTTATATTATGGTATTTTTATTTCTCTGCTTGTGTAGCATGACCTGTCCTTGAGTTGATCCCATTAGTGACCAGCTGGTCACAAGCTCTCAGCATCAGTTTTTTCTAATTTGGAGAGAGTTTTGGAGGCTTAAAAGATCTCTGAGGTTGGCATCAAATGACTAGTATTTGAATGCAGAATCCAGCCTCTGCCAGCTAACCTCTCTGTCAGCCTCAGTCTTAAAATGTGATCTCTATTTCCTTCACATGACTTTTGTGAGGCTTACGCAAGATAGAACTGATGTGAAAAGTATTTGTTAACTGTCAGTTGTGCCTCCTCAATAAGGTGACTGTTAGCCCCCTCCGGTGTCTTCCAAAATTTCAGGGAGGATGCGCTTCTATATATAAAGGCTTGAATCTTGTTCTTGTCACTCACATTGCATTCAGCCGGGCTGGGCACAATCTAAATGTGGGGATAGAAAGCAGATGGAGTACTGCTGACAGTGAGTGGTGGATTTGCAGACGCATGAGAGAGTCTGACTTTGAGCTCAGTATTGCTTGCAGCACACAGATAGGACGACTGCTCAAGAGCACGTGCAGAGGTACGTGCTACTGCTTTTATGAGAAAGAGACCAGCAAAGTTTCAAGAGGAGTTATAATTGCTGCACTCCTTGTCACATGTGAATCTGCTGTTGTTTCGAATTGTGACATAGGGATGCCTGGGTGGCTCAGCGGTTGAGCGCATCTGCCTTTGGCTCAGGGCATGATCCTGGAGTACCAGGATCGAGTCCCACATCGGGCTCCCTGCATGGAGCCTGCTTTTCCCTCTGCCTATGTCTCTGCCTTTCTCTTTCTATGTCTCTCATGACTAAATATATAAAGTCGTTAAAAACAAACAAACAAAACCAAATTGTGACATAGACCATAGAGCATATGCCTAGTCTGATTATGTGCTGGAAGCAGTTGGTGAGATTAAAGCAGGACCTTTGCACTCAGATTGTAAAATGCAAATGCTGGGCAAAGCCACTAGGAAGCCACTAGAGTGTCACCATGGAATGAATTCCTTCTGTGGTTCCATGCCCTTTGGATGCCACCCTCTCCTCCCAGGTCCCCACCAATACAATATCTGGAAAAGCCGGTGGTGTTAGCAAGTGTATTTGGTCTATAAGAGACCTGTTTAATCCTGAAGTTAAAAGGTTCTAGGAAATAGACATGGGTGTGAGGGAGTTGTCAAGGAGAGAAATACAGCCTGAATATAAAGATGATAAAAAGGTCATTTATCACCATTTATCTCCCCAAATGGTGAACCATCTGATGCACACTACACCCCTTCTTTTTAGTCTTATTGGTTAGAAAATGTGCTCAGCCTGGCGAGGAAGGCCTGAGTACAGTGAAATAATCTACCTAGCTCAGGTGTCATGGTAACACTTTGCGTTTGGGGGCCTCCTGTTACAGTTTCTACAAAAGATGTTGGTGTGGCATTCTAGCTCTTGTGCTTCTATTTCCCTTTTACAGATTGCTGAACAGAGGTTCGGAATCAACATCCCACACAAGTTCAGTATTCACAACTACAAAGTACCAACGTTCTGCGATCACTGTGGCTCGCTGCTCTGGGGGATAATGCGACAAGGACTTCAGTGTAAAAGTGAGATGCTAGGGTGCTGGGTACCCACTTCATGAAAGCACCAAGCTACAAGCTTTCAGAATCCTATAGGTTCAGCCTCTGACCTAGGATCGATGGTTTAAGGCACTTTGTGAATTATATCTTAGTAGTCTGTGCTTATGTGTTCCTGGTCAGGCATGTAAAGAGAGCTACATCTGGTCTAAAAGATTTCCTAAATGTCTATTCAGCCAGTTGTTAAACTCAGTGTTCTGTGTAGCTGGCTGTCATCTGTTTAGTGCTTAGGGCCTGCTAGTTGTTGCATATTTTAATAGATATTTGAAAGAGGGAAAAATGGGATCTTGGTCAGAAACGGAAGGTGGTAGGAGGTGAGGTGGCCGAAGGAGAGGCTTCGGTTATGAGTAAGAACCGGCAGGAGAGTAGGTCCAGCGACCTCACCAGAAATAAGCAGGAATCGAGTAAAAGCACGAGAAAAGCTGCCCTGGGTCTTTTCCTCAAAGAGGTGGATAGAGATTGGAGAGGTAGGTGGGGTGAAGGATGCTTGAGCTTTGGCCATGGACTTGTGCTTCAGTAACTCTGCCCAATGGAGCTTGAGTTGGGAACTTTGGCCTTAGCAAAGGGTCTGAGAGTAAGGTGTGATTCCTGTCCTGTTAGGAGCTGGGGAGTGTCAAGTTGTCTCCCACTGAGTGTTGCCATGACAATCTGGCTGTCATGGGGGTGCAGTCCCCTGCGGAAATACAGGTGAATTTCAGCCTGAAGCTCTAGATAAATCCTGAGTCACTGCGGGAGGCAGAGTTGATGTCATTGCAGGCAGACAACTTCCATCAAGTGTCTGGACTCACCAAGCCTGCTCTGCCAACATAGAGGGACTAGTCACCTGTCTTTAGGAGAGGCAAATTTTAAAAATATCTTTAGAACGTCATTTAATAATTCTTTTTTCCTAGAAACATGAAATAATTCTTTTTCAACCAAAACAGCAACCAGCTCATGTGTAGCTTTGGTTCAGGCACTGCTTGATCTGAAGTTGGATGGTCACCCCTAGGTGTGGGTTTCATTGCAAAAGTCACTTTCTGCTTTTGTATAGTTGTTGCTGTCACGCAGGACCAGGCGTGGGGCTCATCTGCATTGTTCTTGTCCCTCGTGGCCTGAGGGTAGCACACACACAATGATCTATCTCCTGTAATTTTTGCTTTTATTGTCACATGGTCCTTTAGAGAGGGCACTGCAGGTGTGCGTCTCTGTACTGGCTTTCACCATGAAGCTAATGAAGCTTAAGCCTCAGGGTGCCTTCCCTGCAAGGGTATCTTCCAGAACTCTCCACTTGATTGGATATTCTTTCTCTTAAAGAGAGCACCCTAAATTACATAAATCCAGACCCCACAGAGCCTGGATCTGTGTCTGCTTCCAACGATGGGTTGACATTCCTGATGCAGGAATATGTTGCCTGCGGTTTGAGTTCTGCCTCCCAATCAGCAGGGCCCCAGTAAAGAAACTGTGTCAGAACTTTCTGCTGATTAGACCTTGGGTCCCTTCATCCTCCCAGGTCAGTTACCTCTGCACCAGGAATTTAGCTTGCTCTTCTCTCCTCTTCCAACTGCCATTTACTTTGACCTTTAAAAAAGTTTCTTCTCTCCCCCATGAAGTAGTTAGAAGCGCAGGCTGCAAGCAGTGAGAACCACAGCCCCACAGGATGCTGTACCCTGTGCTGTGAGGGCCACCCAACCACAACAATATTCAGAAAGAGAGCTTTAGAGGTTTTTCTCTCAGAAACACCGTTTCCATCCTGTCTGAACAGCAATCTATATGTGGCATTTAGATTGTTACCTTTTATTGAGGGATACAGGCAAAAGCATAGAGTCAATTGACATGATGCCTTGTTAATTGACTGAAACTTCACTGGGATGAGCATTTTGATTTCTGTATTGAATCATGCTGTTAAATCGGCTTTGACTACTACGTATCATTTAGATGAATGTCTTTCATCAAGTCACGGTGAAAAAGTGGATTTGAAATTTATTATTTATCAGTGTGCCAGGCTTTCTGCTTCTGCATAAAATGGAAATGGGAAAAATGTCAGAGTTTGTTTGGAGTGTGAATTCAGTTTAATGAGAAGATGGCATTGTGCAGCCTGTACAATTCCTCTGTCATCATCTTTCAGGTTATTAAAGTTCTTTTTTGCAGTGTATGTTGAATATTGCACCTTCCTGAATGTGGATTCTCATCTCTTCCCCCCTCCAGTATGTAAGATGAATGTCCACATTCGATGTCAGGCGAACGTGGCACCTAACTGTGGTGTAAATGCAGTGGAGCTAGCCAAGACCCTGGCAGGAATGGGCCTCCAGCCCGGAAATATTTCTCCAACCTCGGTGAGACTTTGCTTTTTGCAATGTATTGCAATTTAGACGTTGTTCAGATGTGGCAAGTCCGAATGAGTGCATGTGGCATAATCAAAGTTCCTAATCTCAGCAAACACAATAAACAAGATTTATTGTATTTTTTAAGAGCATTTTGTTCCACCAAGAAGATTCTGTATACAGTTATATGACATGAAATAACAAGCATGCAGATATAGCAGGAAGCAGAAGAAGTTTGTTTTTTTTTTTTTTTTAAATTAGCTTCCTGTGGTCTGGTACAGCCCTGGAGTCCAGGGCCCTGGGTTTTCCTCTTAGCTGGGGCCCCTGCAGTATAGTTGACTAGCAACTCTGGAGCCTCTGCTTCCTCCCCTCTAACAGGGTTGAACTTGAAGATCTTTGAGGTTCTCCACAGCTCTGGAGTCTAGCTGTTCTGCAGTTTTTGTTTATGGATTGTGAATTTATCTCTCAAGCTCAGCGACAATCAGGAGTTCCTTCCTCTTGGCTCTTGGGAGTGGGTGGGGTAGTCAGTTGCCGTGGGCATGTTTTGTCTTACAGCCTCCCTGAGTCACCTCCACTTGCTGTGACCGTTAGAGCCTCGACTGCTTCCCAGACTCATGTCCTATTGCTGCCTTCCTGGCTGGGCCTGCAGAGCACTGGGAAAGAGCCATGGCTACTGTTGTGGTTTGTGAAAGGTTTAGCTTGATATCCGGTTTAGGAAAATTCTAGACTTAACTGTTAAATATTTCTGGGTACTTAGGAAGGGAAGCACCATCACTGTCACTGTTCTGGGTTATCCAGAAACGTCCATAATCACCACCCTGTTTCCTTGTTATGGGTAGATTAGGGACTTGGACTGAGATTATATTCCTTTATTTCAGGAAAGTGTTAGCAATGTCTGATGTTTAGCCCATGGATGGACAGGTGGGATGCTGATGCCATGAGGGGGATTTCTAATGCATGGGACA
Source organism: Vulpes vulpes (assembly GCF_048418805.1). Taxonomy (NCBI): domain Eukaryota; kingdom Metazoa; phylum Chordata; class Mammalia; order Carnivora; family Canidae; genus Vulpes; species Vulpes vulpes. The sequence continues at coordinate 97,522,385 of NC_132785.1, forward strand.
ACTGTTCCAAAGGGCATAGATTAAGGAATTCAGCCTGCACCAGGGCTCCTAAAATGTAATGAGAATAAGACAGACCAAGTGGCACAATAGGCAGTGCCATTTGTCATTTGTCCCTTGAACCAAGTATCTTTAATGTTATGATATTTAAAAGTGAAAAAAACAAAATTACCTGTTATTTGACAGTACGACATGAAAAAGAATCTTAAGTCTATCAAAAGAGAAGAATGAGTTAAAACAAAAGATTGAGAAATACTGGCTTAGAGTTTTCTAGCTAATACCAGCCCAACCAGGGGAAGTATTTAAGTGGAGGAAGTGAGATTCAAGCTAGTAAAGTTTTTTTATCTTTGCAATATTTATGATCAGAGATCTGGGGGAGAAACTACTAAAAGCAATTGGATTTTTAAGATGATCCATTTTATATCAATAATAACTGTTTTATTGGATTGAGTAAGTAAAATCCTTGTAGCTTCAAGCAATTGCACAGTTGTTGTTTATTGAAAACATTGCTTAGAAGTTGCTCCAGATAAGCCGGGGGTTTTCAGCTAAATAGGTCAAGAGCTTCAGAATGTTAGACTTTTGATCTGTTGTCTAGTGGTAGTTTGTCTTATAAATGTCCCACGATGGACATCTGCAAGTCATCTTGCCTTTGTGTAGATCCCTCCCTGTGACAGGGCTTGTACCATTGAGATGGGGTGGGTTACCCACTGAGGAGGCCACACCTACTTCTGGTTCGGTATGGTGAGACTGGAGCTCTCATTGTGCTGGTGATCACCGTTTCTGGAGGGCCAGTTGACAGTGTATCAGAAGTCTTCAAGATTTACATTTTGTACCAAAAGATTGCATTTCCAGAAAGCTAAGAAAATAGATAATGCTCATGATCATGATGATAATGACAGCAGCTCAGCTCATGTGTATTGAATGTGCCAGGCACCAATCTAAGTGCTTTATGTGCTTTTATTTATTCCTCATAATAATTTGTGTGGCAGAGGCTATAACATCTTCTTTGTTAGAAGAAACTGAGGCACAGAGACAATGGGTAGGTAACTTGCTCAAAGTTACAGGATCAGGTTACTGAGCTGTGATTTGAACCTAGGCAGCTTGCTTGAGCACCTGGATTCTTGATCACCCTGCTTTAAAGATTTGCATGCAAGGATTTTCATGATGGTAGTATTTAAATTGGCCAAAATGGGAGATAACCTATGTTTCTGATAGCAGGGGAATTAATGAATAAACTGTGATATATCCATAAAACAGAATATTGGACAGCCCTTAAAACTCATGTTCTTGAAGGATATGGAAAATACACATGACAAAATGTTAAATGAAAATGTGTGTTATACCTATCAAAAAAAAAAAAGAAAATGTGTGTTATGAAACAACAATTTTATATTTTTTAAAAGTGTAAAGCTAGGTATTTGTGTATGTACAATTGCTTTTATTTTTTTTTTGAAGAGGGCTGATGAGACGTATTTAAAATTTTATCCTTCATACATTAATTCATTATCCTAGTTATATTAATTTTTATTTCTCTTATATAATTTAAAATATTGTGTAATAAATATTGCTTCATTCATTCACATCCTGGTATGGATCCTTGGACAAAATGTGAAAACCGCTCTTTGAATGAAGTGGACACCAGGTGGCGCTCTTGGAATCTGACCATCCTGTGGAAAGCCACTTGTAAGCCGCTGGAGGGACCAGACTAAGGCGTTGGTGTTTTATACATGCCCGTTTGAGTTCACACTGAAACTCTCTGTGGCTTAGATAGATTTTAAAATGTTTCTTTCTCAAATGCAATAAGCACATATCAGGAGCTGGTACTGAGGTAGTTTTGAATGGCAGAACTTTATCACATATCAAGCTGAAATGATCTTTCCCCACCTGTTGTGTTGAGAGTTGAGGCAGCATATAAGGTCTTCTCCATCCATAAATGCTTCATGACCATGCCAATGCTGACTCCATGTTTTCCTACTTCTCTTTGCAGAAGCTCGTTTCCAGGTCAACTCTAAGACGACAGGGGAGGGAAAGCACCAAAGAGGGAAATGGGATCGGAGTTAATTCTTCCAGCCGACTTGGTATCGACAACTTTGAGTTCATCCGAGTGTTGGGGAAGGGGAGCTTCGGGAAGGTGAGTCTTGACGTTAGGTGTCTGGGTTAAAGTAAATATCCTACATGTATGTCATTTGAGTGTGCATGTACATACAGCATGCTCATACTTCCCAAGTGCCAGGCCCTTTCTGTCCCCCATGTGTTCCCACACCCTAAGAATCTCCAGAGTTCTCATGACTGTGCTCCCTTCTCTTGCTTTGCCATAGGTGATGCTTGCAAGAATAAAAGAAACAGGAGAGCTCTATGCTGTGAAGGTGCTGAAGAAGGACGTGATCTTGCAGGATGATGATGTGGAATGCACGATGACGGAAAAAAGGATCCTATCTTTGGCTCGCAACCACCCCTTCCTCACACAGTTGTTCTGCTGCTTTCAAACACCTGTAAGTAGCACTCCCATTTACCACCTCAATGGCCTCATTTCTTAAAGAGATGGGGCAATGAGATGTTGAAGATTTCATAAAGCAATGCATCAAAGTTTGAGGGATGAACTCTCATTGTAGGGCCATGTGGAGATAACTTCTCATGACCAGTAACTTCTCATGACCTCTGGAAGAAAGTTGAAACCAATGAACTAACTGCTTACTGTCATGTTGTTCTAGAGAAGGATCATCTTGAGGTTGAAAAGGTCTTCGTACATAAGCTTTCTCTAGCAGAGTGAAGGATACAGAAGTCTAAGAACAGAGTAAATGTCATGGACTGCTTATCTTGGTGACTTTGACCTTAGCTTTACCCCTAAATGCTGAACTAGTTATGACCTGGGCACGAAAGTTCAGATCAGGGTTAAGTCCTGAGAAACTTAATTTGTAAAGTCTCAAGCCATTGGCTCCTTGCCTCAATCAGGGATCCTTTGCTTGATTTCTGTGAACCGATCCTGGGATTCAAGTCTGTCTACTCTATTATGGTACCCAGTTTGGAACACTTTTGGCTGCAGTTAACAGAATACCCAAGAGTCATGTATGTAATAAATAGAAAGGATGGGTTTAGCTCGTTTTACAACCCCTTTTTTCTTGAAGTCTGGCAGTGACAAGGCTAGTGTTGAATTCGTTGTTCAATGACATGGGGCATCTCTTCCCCATGGGGTCTCAAGTTATTTACCATAGTCCTCAACTTCACACTTCATGTGAAGGCATCTGAAGCAGGAAGCATGAGGACAGAGTCACAAAGACATCATGGGCCACTCTCCTTTTATCAAGAGAGAAAAAAAATCACCTGCTCACCCATAGCTGCAAAGGATACTGGAAGAGCAAATATCTAGCAAAGATAAGTAGGTTTACCCTGATTGACTCCCACTAATGTTGACTCATCCCCTGGGACATGGCACTCTGCTGTCTCTTTAGCATCAGGCTTGGAACTTGGCTTCTGTCTTCAACAAACAGGAGAGATAGCTCCTGAGAAGGCACCCAGAGAGTCTGCCACAGATGTTTCAGAACCTTCTTGAAGTCAGAAGGCATTTTGGGAAAGAGAACCCAGGACACACTCCTTATCTCTGCTACCATCAGGGCCGTGGGAGGTGTGGTGGGAGGAGAACAGGGACATCCCAGCTGTACTGGGATACTGCAGTGCATTTCTAGGGAAAATAGGACAGCTAAGCTTGGACCAGAAGGGTGAGTTAGAATGATGAGGCAACGAAAATGAAGGTGAACGTTCCATCTAGAGGAGCAGCACCTGCACAGGTGTAGCGGTTAGTGAAGGTGTGAGGTGTAAATAAAGCTCAGCATGCTTGAAGAATGGAGGCTTGCGGGGCGGGGGGGGAGGGGGGGTGGTTGTGGAGAGAACTGTTGGGGCAGAGGTGACTGGGCCCAGCTGTGAAGGGCCTTGAAGGCTCTGTTAAGGAGCTGAGATTTTAGTCTAAGAGCAAACGTAAGAAATTTAAGCAGAGGAATGACATCAGATTGTATTTTTTAACTATGAAAAAAAGCTAACTTTCTGCAATGGGTGATAGAAGCATTCTCTAAATATCCATATCCTTCTTCTGAAAGAAACAGTTACTACTAATTTGATGCGTAGCCTTTTGAAAAAAAATTATTTTACTTTTTATTTTTTTTAAAGATTTTATTTATTTATTCATGAAAGACGCAGAGAGAGAGAGAGAGAGAGAGAGTCAGAGATGTAGGCAGAGGGAGAAGCAGACTCCAGGCAGGGAGCCTTATATGAGACTCAATCCTGAGACCGCGGATCACGCCCTGAGCCAGGGACAGGTGCTCAACTGCTGAGCCATGCAGGCGTCCCTTGAAAAGTTTTTTAAAACATGAAAACATACACCCATAAACATATATGCATCTGTATTTTCTTAAAAACATAAGTGGTAGTATACATCACCTTCTACATCACATTCTACACCTTATTTTTTTAATGTAATAATATATCTTGGAGATTGTGTCATATTTGTATATATCTAGCTGCCTCGTTTTTAAAAATAGCTGCATAGTATTCCATTTTAAGACCATGACATAATTTATTTAACTTGTTTCCTATTGTTATGTATTTAGGTTGTACCTACTCTTTTATTCCAATCAATGTTGCGTTGAGTCCCCTTGTATATTTACATATTGTTCTATTATTTTTATATGACACGCAACCGGAAGTGGTATTGCCTGGCCTGTGCTATGTGCATTGAAAATTGTGACTGAGTCCAATCAGCTTCTGTCCCATAGCAGTTAAAGATAGCTAACATTTTATCACCTGTATGCCAGGCACTGTCCTAAGTGTCTATGAGCATTTTCTCATTAAATCCTTAGAGTAGCCCCAGTAAGTTAGCACCACTCCCATTTTCTGGATAAGAAGATTGAGGCCTAAAGAAATTTAACTTCTAAGAGACAGAGGTTTTGACCCCAGGAAGTCTGACTGTAGAGCCCAGACTCTTCTCTCTTGCTTGCCCGTATTTCTAAATTCAGATTTCCAAGCCATGTGTGAGGCCTCTTTCCCGCACTATCCCATCATACCATGCAACCTATCATGTCAGTGATTGGAGAGATTTGAAAAATGGTTTCTTCAGAATTCTCATTGGCATACTTCTGAGTGAGGCTGAGCATTCACAGGTGTTTAAGCAGCTTGCTCTTTCTTTTTTATTTTTTTTTAAGATTTTGTTTGTTTATTCATGAGAGACACAGAAAGAGAGGCAGAGACACAGGCAGAGGGAGAAGCAAGCTCCCTGCAGGGAGCCTGTTGGGGGACTCAATCCTGGGATACCTCCCCTCCCCGCCCCCCATCATGACCTGAGCCACCCAGGTGTCCCAGTTTAAGTGTCTCTTAAACGAAGAACACATCTATGCTGTTAAGGACCACTTGCAGCCTGGAGAAGGGGCAGGCTGGGGAAGGCTAGGAGCTGGGCAACATGAGGATGTACTACATGCACTTCCCATGCTGATCAAGCATCTGGGAAGGAGCTGGGGCATCAGCTAATGGCTTCATAGGTCCTGGTTGCCCCTGCACTCCTTTCTCCTCATGGTCTGGACTCCAGGGGGCCATATGCTCCGAGCCTCACCTTGGTTCATTTAAAGGGCCCCAAAGCCCACACTACCCCTGCTGCCTTGCCTGATTCTGGACTGCCCATCTCTGCACTCCAGGGTTCCTTTGGAGCTCTGGTCTCTGTTTCCTGTAGAATACTTGAAATTCAATTTCCTGTGCTCTGTGCTTTCTTTGCCTACAGAAGGCCCTCCCCCAGCCTCACTTTCTCATCCAGCTCTTATCTCAGAGGGGAATGGGGTAGCAGCTGAGGCTTGAAAACACCTTTGTCAAGAGGGTTGATACCATTGCTTGATACCAGTTGTCTGCCTGCATTTCAAGATTGAGCCTCAGGATTATACCATGAATCAGGCAGCCAGACAGGGTTACACTCAGATCATCTGTTCAGAGCCTGAGCCAAAGAGTGGATGGTTTTCTGTGACATTAAGTTAGATGATCCTTACTGGCTGATAACCTTTGAATCAGACCATTGACAGGCAGTTAGTGAACTTAGTCTGGTAGTTCAGTGGCTGTTGTTTCAAGGTACTGTAATGAAAAAATAAAGAAGTATCTCACACTGAACTCCAGAGGACTTTTGCCTGCAAAAGGAAATCCCCATGATTCTGTAGAACAGTCTGAGGTCACCACAATTAGATTGTATTATGGTAGAGTAGAACAAGACCTAAACCCGGAATAGATTGAGAGCCTTATGAAAGTAGCATAAGCAGTGCAGAGTTTTCTAGAAAAATATGAATTATACCATATAACAAATTATTATTATGAATTATTACCATATAACAAATTATTACTATTATTTACCATATAACAAACACAACACAATTTCCACAGCGTTTAGCAGGTGTTAAGCGCCGGCTCACCTTTCCCTAGCGGTAGTTTCATGTGCGGCCACAAGGTGGCGGTCGTTACTGCAAGGTGGTTTTATTTCTCCACCAGCGATAGGAACGGAACTGGGAGTTAGAATTTGTGTTTTTGCAGTAGATGTCTCCAAAGCAAAGGATAAGAGGAATTCTCACCTGCCCTAAGTCTAGATGATAAAGTAGAGGGAACCAACTTAAAGAATCAAGTGAATTTTCTCATGCTGAACTAGAGATACGCAATTTTCATTTTGATATAGTTTATACCTTCTCTCCGGTTTGCAAAGTATCAGCCTCCATAATATGCATGGCATTTATTTTCTGTGCATCTGTCAGAAATCCCCAATAACAATCCCCACTTGCTGTTGAAAAACTAACTATACAGAATAGAAAATGTTAATTACAAAAGGAATTACAGCAGTTACATTACTCTGTAGCTGCTACTCTGTTTGGCAGGCCATGGCCTCTAAAATGAGATGCTAATCCGTGTGTTATGCTGAACTGTCAAGGTCGGCATTTAGGAGTGAGCTGAGGTGAGGTATTAGGGTCACACTCAGCTATTTGCAAAGTATCATCTCATTATTCATTATAAAAACCCTTAGAGAACTGTTACTCCTCTCATGCCCAGCCCTGGGGAGTGGGTAACTTGCAGAAGGTCACTTAGACTGTAAGTAGGGGAGACAAGGTTCATCTCTGGGTCAGGCTGACTCTGGAGCCAGCTCTGTGCTGTGACCCACCAGTGCCCATGTCACTGATTCAGCGTCTGCTTCAGCACCTCCCATCTGCCTTGGCTCCCCTCTAGCCTGCTGCTATGGAAGGGGCATTGCCCTTGGACATGGAAGAACCGAGTTCTTCCAACGTTGTTTTCCTCGAGCTGGCATGAGCCTACCTTAAAATACTTTTGAGTTTTAAAGTTCTCATGGTTAAAATGAAAGCAAGATTGTAGTGAGGACCAAAGGAGAGAAGACAGAAATGCTTTGTACATGCGGAACACTATTCAAAAGTAAGACTCACTGCTGTGATGACCACTTCCTTCTTTACACCAAAGAAAAATGTCCTGGGGTTTCCCAGGGCCAGCACAGACTCCATAGGGAAGGGTAGGAAATACCCCAAAAGTAGGAATTTTGAAGACACGCTTGTTCTTAGCAAAAACAAAAATAAATAAATAAATTTCAAATTAGTGGATAATCTATCAAGTTTGCTTCATAGGATTATGAGCTCATAAATTACTGCCTCCAGTTCTTTCATGATAATGCACGTTACTTGCAAATATATAATTAAATCACCATCCTCATACATTTGCCATAGTATTATAAATCGTAATAGTTTGTGAATAATTTGATAATCTGGATCAGGATTCATAAAAATGTTCGTACTCTGACATCTGATTTTATTTCTGAAACTAGCCTAAATAATAAAATAAATGTTACACATAAAGATGTTTAATTTTCGGTGTGCTATTTATAATAGGAAAATATCGGGAACAACTTCAGCATTCAGCAGTAGGATTTGACTGTTAAATAATAGACCATTGGATGGAGATTTTCAGCCAGTAAAGTGGTAACGAATACTACACTGTGGAACGATACGGTGTTAGACACCGTCATAAGCACCTAACATGTATTATTTGCTGCTTGCATTTTTTACAACAGCCCTTTAGAACAGGTGCAATTATTATCTTCATTTTGCTGAGTTGATAAAGCGCTGAGGAGTTAAGTCACTTGCTTAAAATCTGATACAGTAAATGGTGGAACTAGGAAGTTAGAGCCCAGGAAATAATACAGGATTTATGAGGATTAGTGGCATGTAACCATATCAGGTTCTGTCCAAGACAGTGAATTGGCAAACCTAGCCCATCCAAAAAAAAGCCTGGAAGGAAATTTTGCCAAATAAACTGCCAGGGGATGACGAAGGTAGTGACAAGATGGATGGTTTTTCTTCTTTGTTCTATTTGCTGGTTTTGGTAGTGAGACTATATATCTTTAACAATGGGGGTGGGGAGGAGTGAGGCTTTGCTAAGCCAGGGTGGAGGAGGGGAGGGTCCCTGTTGGGGGGCAGGCCTAGTGATCACAGCCTGCCCTGCTCTTCCAGGTTAAATTCACTTCACAGTCCTTTCATCTTCATCAGTGGCTCTTGTGTCAGCAGCTGAGCCTCCTGGCATTTACAGCCTGGAATCCAGGCCTCCCTTCCCCCCCACCCCTCCCCCACCTGCAGCTCAGGGAGGGGGGGTTTGGGGGGTGCTGTCCACTGGCTGTCCTCCTGGAGCCTCAGCTGAGTGTGGAGGGAGGGAAGAACAAAGACAGGGCAGTAGCAGGAGGGGGAGTGGCAAAGTAAATACTGGTCAGATGCTTTAGTCTTTGTTCAGAGACCCAGTTTATTGAGGCAAAAATTTCCATTTCGAAGACATAAGACACACTGTGTCTGGTGCCCAAGAACTGCCTGTCATCTGCAGGACCCAGGCCCAGGTCAGAGAGATGAGCCATGGCGGAGCCTCTCTTTTTGGGAATGTTCCAGTGTGTGTTTGCAGTCTGCCTTCAGGTGGGCCCCAGAATGCACGGTCCCTTCCTTTACAGGGACAGAAGCCTGGTGTTCTGGAGTTCTACCCCCAGCCAGCCTCTGCCCATCCGTCTTTCCTCAGGACATCTGGGCTGCTGCGGAGGGCTGGGGGAGGGGAGTCCTCAGGGTGTCAGCCTGCCCAGGTTGTCCACAAAGCAGTGCAACTGGAGTTCTGGCAGGGACATAGCTTTCCAGAGGAAGCCACTCCTCAAATGGTGGTCAGAAATCCTACTTCCCAAGGCGCAGGTACCAGGTAATCCTGCATACTGAACACCGTCTATTTAGACAACTGCTATGCAGTGACTCTGGTATACTTAAGTCATCCATAAAACATATGATGAAAATCACCTGGTAACATGAGTCCGCGGGAATATTACTCTGTATTTTCTCCATTGCTGCTGTATGAGATATCAGCAAAGGAGTGTGTGTGTGTGTGTATACATACGAGAGCACATGCATGAGAGACAGACAGAAAGACAGACAGATGAGATAGCAGGTCATATGGCTCTGTAATGAATCTTACTGTATTATATCAGGCAGGTGACTGACAGCACTGCCACCTTCGGTGTCAGAACCCTAAGTTCTACTTCTGGCTTAACTCATAGGCCCCTGTTTTTAGGAAGATCCTTGCATTTGACTTTTTTTCCCCCCCATATAAGCCCCTCCACCTGAATCTGTTTTTCTGTCATGGACCTATTGGTCCAGAGAGTGACCCTACACTTAGCTTCACACGCGTTGTGGGTGGGAGGCTTACAGCCTGCTATGTGGCACTCCCATAACACCCCACAGCCTCACATGGCCTCCCATAGTCCCCTAAAGCCCCCCCAGAGCTCCCCAAAGCCCCTCCACTGCACTCCATAGCCCCGTGCAGCCCTGCACCACCCCCCACAGCCCTCCACCCCCCCCACAGCCTTCCACCACCACCTACAGCCCCGCAAGCCCTCCTACAGCCCCCTATGGTCCCCCATGGCTCCCCACAGTCCCCCATAACCCTCCACAGCCCTGTACAGCCGTCTATGGCCCCCCACAGCCCCACATAATCCTCCATAGCCCCCTGCGGCCCCCCCATAGCTCCCCATAGCCCTCTGCAGCCTCCTATAGCCCTACACAGCCCCCCATGGCCCCCCACAGCCCTCCACAGCCCCTCACAGCCCCCGATGGCCCCCCCCACAGCCCTCCACAGCCCCCTATGGCCCCCCATAGTCCTGCACAGCCCCTCACAGCCCCCTATGGCCCCCCGCAGCCCTCCGCAGCCTCCCACAGCCCCCCATGGCTCCCCACAGCCCCCCACAGCTCCCCATAGCCCCCTCACAGCCCTGATGCAGTCTAGTCCCTCCAGTTCTCTTTCCCTTTCCTGAGTGTTTAGTGGGTATTTGGCAGCAGTCACCAGCCTGTTCATCTGCTGAGCTGCTGCCAGAGACTGGCCTAGGGGAAGAGAAGGCACACTGGGCCCCTGGAGCGGCATTACCCGTGGTACCCTGAGTTACAGTGACATTCTGGGATAGGGGAAGAGACCCAGTGACAGTGGCTAGGGGAGGAGAGGGGAACGCACAGCCAAAAAAGCTAGAAAAGACAAGGGTTCTGAAGAGGCCTCTGTTAATGCCTTTAGAGAGCTGGTCATTCTTAGAGCCTGAGTGGTATCTGTTTGGTAGAAGGGATGGGTGAAGAGGAATGGCAGTTACTATTTGTTGCGACCCTTGTGTGCATTCTAGGTGCTTATATTCATTACTGTTGTCTATACAACTGTGCATGTTGGCATTTCATGGTTATCTGTGCAACTATCTCATTTAATACCCAAAACGATCGAGGATGGTGTAGCTGCTATTATCCTAATTTTAAAGATCTGGAAATTGGGAGGTCCAGAGAGGTTGAATAACTTGCCCCTGATCACACAGCAAGCAAGAGACAGACCATGAATTCTTAAACAGGTCATCCAACTTAATAATCTATGCCATTAGCTTTAAAATACCTCACATAGAAAGGCCTTCTCCCTGGAATGTGTACAGCCAAGAATGGTATCATTAGGCAGGAATAAAGGCAGTTTTTCACAATATATAGTTCTTCAGCCTTTTATGAAACACCTGAAGATATTTTCTCTTATCTGTTTGGAACTAGGTTTCCTCCTTTCCCTGAGCAATGACTGCCACAAATACTATTTGGTCTGTTTGTGGGTCATTTGTTAAAGTTTGCCTTTGGCTCAGATCTAAATAGAAAATGAGCCAGAACATGGTGTTTCCCAGTTGGGCATGTTCCCAACTTATTAATAGTGTTCCATCTGTGGACAAAATGCACATAGACTATCTCCAGGCCCTGGATTTCCGGGGGCGAGGGTCATTTGGGACCTTTGCTTCTGTCCTCTTAGGCTTTCTGTGGCTAATCAGGGCCTCGTAAATGAATGGGAAATAGGCGAAGCTGGAGTTCATGCTGTTCCTTTGGCTCTCCCTGTTCGGGTAAGACTGCCAGGAGACTTAGTGTGATGGGGCGGGGTGGGGGGTGAAAGAGTTGGCATGCTTTTCGATCTGAGGTTGTTTAGTCGTAAGTGGCCTTGTCGCTGGCCATCATCAACATTGGTGATCTGGAGATCATGTAGACCTGCCACCTCCATGTTTGCTAAGATGGTTCATGGATCATGTGTCCTTTCCTTTATATTTCCAAGACTTGCCTTGGTCAGAATTGGCTCTGTGCCTCCCAATGACTGTTGAAGCTTTGGGGTGGCAAGTGCTTTGTTATAGTTTTCCCTGACTGGGACTGGCCAGACTATATAGGCACTTAGACCTCAACAAGGCCCTGTGTTGGAGCTGTGGGCTGCAAATGCCTGAGTTGGCTCCATGGAGAAGGCAATGGTCCTTTCACCAAATAGTTCAGTGAAAAGTCTATTAGTTCGTGATCACACTGAGTGCTAGCAAGTCCTTTTAATCATCAGTCTGGTGGGGAAGAGAGGATGAATACACATGGAGTAGTGGGGTATGACAAAGGGTGTGGCATAAACATTGTCCTTCTACTACAAAAGGAAAGGTAGTTCAACAAGGACACTAAGCTCTGGGGAGGGGGGTGAGGATGTGCTAGTCTTCCCTCAGAAATGTAACCAGAATGGCTACAAGGCTAGCAAATGAGTGTCTGAGCTTTAAGCAATACCAGGGGGCATCCTGCAGGTGTTTCCCTGGGAAGTCAAATTGACCCTTGCCAGGACTGACTGGAGAGTCAGGCCGGGGCCTAAAGCCCCACCTGAGAGTAGATTCACCCCACCCTGATGACAGAATTGTGCAGTGTAAAAACCTGACCAACTGCTCTGGGTGCAAACCATAGACGGTAATAGATTTTAGTTCTGAAACACTCAAGTTCCCTATAATTATCACTGGTAAGTGCCCAGTTGTGTCCATCTTTGGTCAGCCCAAGAAACACCTGCCCGGGGCCTCTTATGACTGATCAGCCTCGTCTGTCACTATAGTCTTAGCCCACCTGGAGTATACAGAGCTGCCACTGAAGGTGAGGTGTACCTGAGTGCGTTCGAGGTTTCAGGCTCTGCCATAAGCCCCGAGGATGCAGCAGTGAACAAAACATGTAACAGTCCCTGCCCTGTGGAGCTGCTGTTCTCCTGCACAGTCTGTGGGCCTGAACAGGCTGTTTGTAATGCCAAATCAGCGAGAATCCCTCCTTGGTGGGTTGGTCACAGAAGCAGTTCTGGGATTTCTATATAGGATAGGCTCAGAGTAGCCATGTACTTTGGAAAGCACCTAGGGGACATGTCTTTTTTTTCTCTCTCTCTCTTTTCTTTTCCTTTTTTTTTTTTTTTTTTTTTTTTGAGTATTGTTGGCACACAACTAGTTTCATCAGTTTCAGGTGTACAACATAATGATTCAACAGGTTTATTTATTATGCTATGTTCACTACAAGTATAGCTGCCACTGTTGGTAGGAATGCAAACTAGTGCAGCCACTGTGGAAAAAATTATGGGGGTTCCTCAAAAAATTAAAAATAGAAATGGCATATGATCCAACAAGTCCGCTATTGGGCATATACCCAAAGAAAAGAAAAACATGAACTCAAGATTTAGACACCATCTATGTTGATTGCAGCATCATTTTCGGCAGCAAGATAGGGTACTTGTCTTGAAGCTACATTTGTATTTGAAGCACACCCTGTTTTTACTTGGGTGCAGTGAATTTGAGACCTGGTGAAGATGACTGGGGGAAAGGGTGGCTCAGGGTGTTGCCACTGCCTCTGCTTGGCCAGAGAGCCTGAAGCACAACTGGGCCAGAAGCATGGTAGGAAGGGCAGCAGCCCACTGTACAGCCCACTGCCTCTGTACGGTCACCCTCATCCCGCTGGTTAAACTCTGGTCTCTTCACTGACAGCCCCTGCACGGGGCTGCTGAGATACCCTGCTTCCCCACATTAACCCCCTATGCCATCAACACTGGCTCTGCTCTTGTGCGAGGCTCCTCTTCCTGCCTTCTGTTGTCAGCTGATACCTTGGCTGGGTCTCACCAGCAGACCCTCCCCTCTCTGCTGGAGGGCTTTGGCATGCCCTTGTCTTCCCTTCAGGCCACCCAGGGAGTTCCTGTTTCCTTTCTGTTGGAGGATCCAACTTGTAGTTTATTTGTACTGCAAAAGAGCCTGCTGTATCTCGAGCTCACTCCTGCCCACTTCTTTAGGATGGCCTATAATGATTTATTGCTTAGCTGTTATGAAGGGAGCCTTGGAACTTTTCCCAGAGTCTCTTAATTCCATTCTTATAGTGTATGAGATTTTAAATATTAAAATGATGTAATAGATAATTCCCAACCAAAACAAAGAAGGAAAGTCAGTCCAGCAAGATGGACTCTCCTCTCCCCTCTCCCTGCCCCATACATGTTGTTCCTTTCCTGGACAGTGGACCCTGGGAAGCTCCTTCATCTGCTTTCCGTCACCTCCTCACTCCCAGGGAGCCCTGAGCTACGATCAGCTTGTGAAGTGGGGACTGACCTGTGTCCACAACAAGCCTAGACCTTCTAAACCAGATGTCTGTCTACCAGTGGGGGAACGGCAGTCCAAGATGCATCAGATGTAACCAACAAAATCAGGAACCAGATATGGCAGAGCTGACCTAGGGACAGGTTGAAGTTTCCCTTCTGGAAGCCTGAGGGAATCGAGGGACTGCCCTTTAACTGGATTTGTCCCTTTGCACTTGGGCTTCAGAACAGATCTGAAAGCAGGAAGGTCCCTTCCACCTGGCTCAGAACTTTATCCCTACTACTTTGACCTTTGCCAACAGGTCCAATAGTTTTAACAGTGGAATGCCTTGTGAATTTTCAACCTTTCCAGTTAAAAAAAAATCACTTATTTGCATAATGTAATGTCATTTGCTCACTACTAACATTTGGGGCAGGATAATCCTTTCTTACAGGGGTTGTCCTAGGTGTTGTTGCATCAGCAGCATCCCTAGCCTCTACATACTACTTATGAGTAGCACCTCCCTGGTTGTAACAACCACAATGTCTCCAGATGTTACCAAATGTTACCAAATGTCCCCTGAGAGGAGGAGGATCTGCTTGGTTGAAAACCACTGCCTTGTATGAATGTCAGGTGGTCTGTCCTAGATCTAAGAAGTTAAGTGGACTAGAAGATCACTTGACTTTTTACAGGGGCCAAAGCAAAGTGTGTCCAGCCTTCCTTGTAAAAGTATAAGCGTTATTTTTTTTTTTGGAGTTTGTAGACTGGCAAAGTTCCTGTTTTGGGGCTTGTAACAGTTATCAGTGGCTGTACTGTGGCATTTGCTCAGGCTCAGGCCCCAGGCTGGGAGGAGACAGTGGAAGCACACAGCGTCTGTTGGGTGTGAGCCAGGGTTAGCACACTGCCAGCAGTTCTGAACAGTGAAGCCTGCTGCGATAAGACAGACATATCAGAGCCTGGGGCGTCTGGGGAGCCAAAGATTAGCTCAGTGAGCATATATTTACAATGGGTTATGTTTAAAAGCAAGAGATTGAAATAGTGCAGCTTCTCTTGTTTTGGCATTTAATGATTATGCTTCTATTTTACCATCAAGGTGTTGAATCAGTACTTTTTATGAAAATTGTCTCCACCCTGCCAGCCTATCTGTGAGTCAGATTCCCATCCCATGTGTGATGCATACGACTGGATTTTACAAACAGAGATAATCAAAGCTTTAAGAAACATTTCTCAACCAGCATAGAAAAATGTGCTAGTAGCAATACAAGTGTGCTTTGGAGGAAGCACACTTGCTATTTTTTTTTCCCATACGTGAGAATGCTATTTTAGCTCAAAGTCACAGATAACCTTAGATGCTATCTTCAGAGCTGAGTTCTCTCTAAATATTGAAAGTAGACCCTAGCCACTAGATACATTGGCTGTTTCTATGTTTAATGATAGTAATATATCCATCCTGCAATCTTAATTCAGTTCAGGTGATGTTTACTTATCACACATTATGTGCCAGGGACTGAAGACAGATGGAAAAACAAAGTGTGGACCTGCCCTCTATTTCCTTTCAACCAGGAATCATCTTCAATATATATACCTATAATCATGTGATAAAAGAAAGTCATAACTTGGCCCTTGCAGAGGTTGAAAGGACTGAGACAGAAGGGGCTGTCTGAGCTGTGTTTTGAGGATGAATATGAGCCCTACAGTCATGGGGGAGTAAAGGAAGGGCAAATAGGCTTCCTAGGCAGAGGTAATAGTGGTGCAAAGGCACAGAGAATTAAAATGCTGTGCCCAGGACACCCCAAATAACTTGATGGGGTAGGATTGTAGGAGAGGAAATGTGAGTAGTGAAGAAGCAAGTCCTAATGGGCCTGACATCCTTTGCTTAGGAGCTTAGACTCAATCATGGAGGTAAAAGGTTTTAAGTGAGAGAGCAACATAAGATGTGCATTTTAGGAGGCACTCTCTGGTGGCCCTCTACAGTAAGAGGAGACCAGGGAGTCACAGTCCTGATAAGGATGCTGAAATAGTGGCCTGTTAGACCAAGGCAGTGATCATGGGAGTGGAGTCAAGGAAGCACAAAGGAGGTGGAATCAATAAGACTTTTAAGGGCAAGAGAAAAAGAGGAGTGGCCAGAGTTCTGGCCAGTTGGGAGCCTGGGGGGAATAGAATATGATGAATTCACTTTGCAGGAAACCCAGTGGTAAGATGTTTGTTGCTCAGAAACATGGTTCAGATGGGAGATTGGATTCAGTGTCCTCTGGGTATAGTAGAAAGTGTGATTTAAAATATTTCAGTAGGGATCCCTGGGTGGCGCAGCGGTTTGGCGCCTGCCTTTGGCCCAGGGCGCCATCCTGGAGACCCGGGATCGAATCCCACGTCGGGCTCCCGGTGCATGGAGCCTGCTTCTCCCTCTGCCTGTGTCTCTGCCTCTCTCTCTCTCTCTCTCTGTGTGGCTGTCATAAATTAAAAAATAAAATAAAATAAAATAAAATAAAATAAAATAAAATAAAATAAAATAAAATAAAATATTTCAGTAGATGTTTATAGATGGAGAGGTGAGGACAGTTGAGAGGAATTCTAAGCAAGAGTGTAGGAGGGTGACAGAAAGTCAGAAGAATCAGAAGTTTCATGGGTAGAGGAACCAAGTGTCTAGCCGAAGTCCATTCACCAAAGGACTTGAAGCTGTAATTGGATCTGGGATGAGATTTTTGGTGCTGCTGTCTTAGTCTCTTGTCCTTGGGGTTTAAAGGGCCCATCAGAACTCCACTTAACCAACTGAAGCTTCTCTGCAAGGTTAACACAATATCCTCTCCCCTGGCTAAGCCTTTTAATCTCTTTGTAATTACTTTGCCCTCATCTTCTTAGACCATGCCTTTTTTTACTTCGGTCTCTCTACCTTGGTAGTAAGGTTTGCATCTTTTTTCCTCCACGGACAGTGGAGCTCAGTATTTGGCCCACAGTGCAAAAAGATTGGAAAGGGACTGGGCGGGGTGGGGGTGGGGCAGTGTTCATTTGCTTGAACACATCTCATTTCCCCAGCTAAAGGGCCAGAGAAGAGCATGTCATGGCTGTGCCAGAAGAATCAAACTCAAATTCCAAATGGAAATTAGCAGGTACTGGAGTACTGTACAACAGAGGAAGGAACAGACTCTTGGCCAGCAGATTCACAGGAGTCCCCTCAAGGAAGACAGAATATTCTTAGTCAGATTTGCTACTTCTCTAACTGGGCAAAATGTTCATTTAGACAACTATAACACAGAATCTCCTCTTGTGAGGTGGACATGTCTAATTCCAGATCATAGGAAGAATGAAATATTGCCTTCTGTAAGGGTTGCAAAGTTTAGGAATTTCTGCCATGAAAAATAATCATCTAAACAAGTAAATGGCACTTTTACTTTTTATCCTACAGCCCTATACAGAGTTAATCCATAAATATCTTTAATAGACCTCCTTTTATTTGGTGCTTAAATCAAAATCTTTACACTGAGAATTGTACCCTGGGAAATAATGATTTAAAGGAATCCTGTTATGCATATTTTAAGTGATGAAACCTTTTTAAAAAAGTGAATGATAACCTAGGACATCTTTGTGAATCTGTATTCAGAAGTTTGGTTTGTATATTTAATTCAGAATTAAAACACCATGCCCGGTTGGCAGTAATCTGTTCCAGGTTTAAAGGCCAATAAACATTATCTTTATCATAGTATAGTAAGTAGACTATTCATACCACATCCTCTTATTTCCACTAACTTAATTGGGAGTCTGGCTAATTGTAGGACCTCACAGAAATAGTGCTAGGAATAGTATGTAGCTGTTACAAAAAAAAAAAAAAATCACAGTTTAGTGACAGAGTACATCAGGAAATACTATGTAATATAAGTGAAGAAAGAAGAGTTTTTCTTTTTCTCTTTAAAGAGTGATAAGTAGGGCAGCCCGGGTGGCTCAGCAATTTAGCGTCACCTTCAGCGCAGGGCGTGATCCTGGAGACCCGGGATCGAGTCCCATGTCAGGCTCCCTGCACAGAGCCTGCTTCTCCCTCTGCCTGTGTCTCTGCCTCTCTCTCTCTCTGTCTCTCTCTCTGTCTCTCTCTCATGAATAAATAAATAAAATATTAGAAAAATAAAGAGTGGTAAGTAGGACATAAGGGGTAAATAATTTCTAGTTAAAAACTCCTTTGGAAATTTCTTCTTGGCTCTGAAATCTCCAGTTTCTTGGATGCTAGAAGCCACAGATAGTTTTGTTTCTCCTTGGATTTGGACTTCTATCCCTGGGTGTCAGGATTACAGGTGTTTTATTTTCATTTTATTTATTTTTTCCTCAGTTTTTCATGTATTTACTTTATAACCACATTTGAATCATGAATACACAATTACTTGTAAAAGCAGAGGAAAAACCAAAGCTTCATAAATAAAGGCAAACGAAGTAGTGTGTCAAGCAGATCTGCTTCTCTTGAACTCTGTCACAAACTATTTTAACTATGGGTAAGGCACTTCACTTCTTTGCACTTTACTCACATAAAATGAATGGATAGAACTAATCTTGACAGCTTGTTCTAGCTTTTCTAATGTTGTAGTTTAAATTATATTAGAAAACAGAAATGGCCTCCCACCATATTAGTTCTTCAGGTTCAGGCAGTAAGCTTGGTGGCACTAGAGATATGTCATTTAGATCTGGGCTCTGCCTTCAAAGATTTCAGGTCCTTCATAGAAAACAAGATCAAGTGCACAAAGCCAGTTTAGCCCAGTGAGACTGGGCGAGATGTGCGTGGACCAGAGGTGGCTCTGCCAGGAAGGGTGAAGACTTAAGCCCCGACATGGCTCTACCTCCAGCCATATGTTGACTGCTTATTTAACCTTTAAGGATCTTCTGGCTCCGGTGCCTCACCATGTGTTGAACTGCAAGCTAGATCGCCTCACACAGACTAGTCTGGTATATATGTCCTTGAGCCTCATCACATTTTGTTACAAGAGATGGCCAGTGCATCTCATTCCCTGGGAAAACACTTGGTCTGTGGAAAGAGCTATGTGTCCCTCCAGCTTTGAAAGGCAGGTTCCTGAGGGCTTGTTCTATTGAAGACTTATTTAACCTTCCCAGAGACTAATCTCTGAGCTCAGGATGTATCATGCCCGTGGACTTGAGAGAGGGGTTGCTGAGTGATTGGATTAGCATCTGCTATCTTCTGGGAAGGCAAAGAAAGGAAAAAATGAAGCCATTAGGTTCCCTCTCCTTGTTTCTTCCTAGGAGCCTTTGTAATCATTCTTAATGTGGTTAAATTTAAGTTGTTTCCAGTTCAGGCATGGTGCAATCAGATTTCCT
Source organism: Vulpes vulpes (assembly GCF_048418805.1). Taxonomy (NCBI): domain Eukaryota; kingdom Metazoa; phylum Chordata; class Mammalia; order Carnivora; family Canidae; genus Vulpes; species Vulpes vulpes. The sequence goes on from NC_132785.1 coordinate 97,541,610, forward strand.
CATGAGGGTGCTTTTCCACTGTGACCTCTTTGACGTCAGTCACGGTTTCCTGTTGATCTGAACTCCCTATTCACCCTGTGGATGACTTTGTTGGAGAAGAATCATAAAGCAGGGAACACTTATGAGAAATTCAACACAATGGTGTCTGTTACTGGAGATTTCCTTTTCCTTCCCCACAGCCAGTCAGTGGCACTCTGGAGCTTTGGATACAGGTTTGATGGTTCTTCGTTTAAAATAATTCTGAAGCAGTTCTTAGGACCTGGGTAGGTGAGTCTAGATGTGGCTCCCAGGCTAAACATCACCTTAAAGCAATCGCCAAATTAGTCATTAATGTTAAACGTTGTTTCTGTTCTTTGAATTATTTCCAAAAGATAATCTGTATCCTCACCGTGACATACCTTCAACTGAGAGTTATGTCTGTTGGTTACTTTTAGGGACTAGGGATTCTTGCTTCAAAGAGAAAAATCCTTTTAATCTGTTGATTACAGTGAATCAACTTTATGGAAGAGGAGAATAGCTGCTACAGAGTCTCACTATCATATGTTAGCAGTCCATCTACTTTGCAATAATAACAATTATCATTATAAAGCTCTTAAAATTAAGAATATTATCATCTGATGTAAGAAAATTTAAAAACTTGCTGGAAATGAAACCCTTGGTTGATGTTTTGGTTATCAAATCCAGTTTTGTAACCTCTTGCTTACTAGTCACTTCCCAGAATGAAAAATTCTCCTTAAAGGCCATGACCATGCAGTATCAGGAAATGCCCTGCACGCCTGCAGCTGGGCTACGCATCCTCCTGACTTGTCGAACTCTCCAGATTCACGTCTCATACCCACACTGCAATTTTGGCTGCCATTTCATTCCTGCCTACTTGTCAGCCTGATAGCCCCCTGAGCAAGGCCCCATCTCTGCATCTGCAGCAGGCAGCTCACTGCCCAGGATGCTGCAGCTCCCCTGGCGGGGCCAGAGCCCCAGGGGCAGACAACTGTGGTAGCCAAAGCTGGAGTGGAGGTGGCAGTGATGGTGAGGACGATATTGGCTTATGCTTATTGAATCCTTGCTGTGCTCTTGGCACGGCTAGAAATTCTTAGCTTAAATCATGTAATCCTCACACACCTGTGAGTTCAGTCATCTTATTTTCCCTGATTTGCAGATGGGCATTAAGATTGAGAGAGAGAGAGAAAATAACACAGCAGGAGCTGCTTTGCATCTCCGGTGTCCTGGCTCCAGAGGCCACGTACCCTCCCCACCACAGGGTGCTTTGTCTTGGCGACACCAGGGACTTGGGCGCTGGGCACAAGGCCTCTTAGAATAAACTTTAGACTCTCGCATGATGGAGTAATAACAATAGTTTCTGTTTGTGGAGACTCTTCTAGGCCTGGCACTTAACGAGGCACTTTGCTTCTGGGTTAATCCTCACATGATCACTGTAGTTACAGGTGTTGTAACCCCAGATTTATAAGTAAGTAAACCTCCCGCCCCTTAAGAATTGGTGTGTGCTTCAGTTAAAATTCTCCGGGAACAAGTTACAGAAAGCAACTAACCCAAGGTTATGCAAAAAGGGAGAAGTGAAAATAAAAATGCAGAGATACAGGGGGTGTCTCATGGAACCCAAGGGCCAAAATCATCCAGATTTCTTCAGGGATCTGAAACTGGAAAGGCAGGAGGAGCCCAGGTAGATTCTTTCTTGGCTCCCTCATCTCTTGTCTCTGTCTCATCGTTATGTTTCTGTTTCACTTTTTCTTTCTCATCCTTCTGTCTGTCCATCTATCCATCTCTCCAGCTGTACATTCAGTACTCTGTTTTACCAAGATATTTTACATGATCTCACCACAGAGATAGCCCCAGCTTCCTAATCCACGGTTCCTCAGTTCCTGTACCCCACACAGCCTAAATTAAAACTTCTCCATGGGGATCCCTGGATGGCGCAGCAGTTTGGCGCCTGCCTTTGGCCCAGGGCGCGATCCTGGAGACCCGGGATCGAATCCCACATCGGGCTCCCGGTGCATGGAGCCTGCTTCTCCCTTTGCCTGTGTCTCTGCCTCTCTCTCTCTCTCTCTGTGACTATCATAAATAAATAAAAATTAAAAAGAAAAAGAATTTAAAAGATGAATCTCTAAAAAATAAATAAATAAATAAAATCTCTCCATCTCCCTTCCAATTTTCTGGGAGAGACTGGGAAGGGAATGGCCAGCCTGGGCCACTAGCTGTTGGTAGGATGTCCAGCATTTCCCCCATGTGACCACGCAGGGCAGTTCTCTAAGAAAGGGATCAGTGAGCTGAACAGATACCTCCCAAAGGTGCCTACCACAGTGACCCTGATGGATCTTATCCTTGGTTCCTCTGCAGTCACCCTCCCTAGGCGACATCGCCTTGTCGTAGGTACCATCTTGGTGTGTAACTTTCATCGACCTAAGTGTTCTGTCTCAAACGTTTCTTTATGCATTTGCTCATCAGTTTTAATTCTCAGAGAACAGTCTTTATGAGAGGCTTTAGGGATTTGCACACCCCTTGTACTGACAATCACTATCAGTTCAGGAGATATTTTTATCCTCTTTGACCTGGAGAAGTAGCAGCCCTGGACTGATAGCCAGGACAGACTTGGCCCAGGCTGCAGTGGGTTAATGCAGCCAGGAAGGCGCTGACAGGAATTCTATTATTAACCAGGGCATCAGCTCCTTGGCCTCCTGTAATCCACACGGAGGCGTGGGACAAAGGGATTTCTTTTATTCCCCCAGGTGTCCCTCACTGGTGTGAATGACTTGCATTTGTGGTTGGTTGAATGGGGACAAAGGAGAAGAAAGGGCAGACAAAGGCCTCTTGGCTTTAGAACTGAGGTTAAACCAGTGTCTGGGACCTTAGGTTTCTCACCATGCAGGTCAGGGCAAAATTTCCCTTAGAGGAGCCAGAGGCCTCCCGTGCAGGTATCCAGACTCAGTTTCTAGGAAACTGGACTTTAGAACAGCCAGAATGGTTATCTACACAGGCTGAAACACAGTCGTCTTCATAGTCTCTGCCTCAGGTGGGATTTGGAACCTCTTCCTTGCCCTGGAAGTGACACATGGGCAATCTTCATCCGTGACGCTGGGCCTTCCTAGACCCAGGGTTCCCAGCAGATGCTTCCTCTACTTGTTCTATAGTTGAGTTTGTGAAGCATCACTTAGTGTTTGTCAATCAGGAAGACTAGTTCTTGTTTTTTGGGGTTTTGGTTTTTTTTTTTTTTCAAGATTTTGTTTATTAGAGACACAGAGAGCAAGGCAGAAATACAGCCAGAGGGAGAAGCAGGCTCCCTAAGAGCCTGATGTGAGACTTGATCCCAGAACCCTGGGATCACTAACTGAGCCAAAGGCAGATGCTCAACCACTGAGCTGCCCAGGTCCCTCCCACCCCCCGCCCCCAGGGAGACTAGTTCTTAACACAGACTGAGTGGAGTTGTAGACAGGAGGTTGTCTTCGGGATCCTGGAGTCATGGGATCGAGTCCCACATCAGGCTTCCTGCATAGAGCCTGTATCTCTCTCTGCCTATGTCTCTGCCTCTCTCTCTCTGTGTGTCTCATGAATCTCCTGTCAGAATTTCGAATACATGTCTCTGCTTTGTAAAGGGTGTCTGCTAAATATGAACGGTTTCCTTTAGGTTGCTGGAATTCATTCCAGAGCCTGCACATTTAGCTGGGCTCATTTGTTTTTGTAGCTAATGTTGTTTTAGCATACGTGGCAGATTCCAACCCTCACTGGAGTCTTCTTCAAGCCAAGCACCATAGCTGCCACCCGTTTTAGGCTACACATTGGGCCTAAAGTTGTGATAGAAATGAATAGGTGAGTGAACACCTATATCAACAGGACTATGGCCCTGTACTTCTCAGCTATAGGTGGCCTGAGGATGGGGTGAAAGGTAGCACCCTAACTAGCCTTTTGCTTTTTCTATCAGCACTTGGTTATGAAAGCAGCAGTGTTACAGTGATGTTTTGGCACTTAGGAACTGTCTCCCTTTGCCACCCTTTTGCCCTGCCTCACAGCTGACTGTTCAATCATTCATATACCTTGACACCTCCCCACTCCAGCCTGACTCTTGCTTCCTTATCCTTCAAGGCTGGGAAATTAGCTCTCTTTGAAGCTTTCTCCAAATCCCACCCCAGCTTTAGGCTGCTCAGGTGCCCCTGCTCTGTTCCCATGACATCGTCTTTGCGTCTCCACTGCACTTAGCACCTTGGGGTGGTGTGCTCCACGTTTCTCTGAACTGTCTGAGAGCAAGTGTGGGATCTTCTTCATTTTATAATACTTGCTCTCTACCCAGGACCTGGTATGGTGTGTGCCCAGTAAACATTCCTTCTTGTTGAAAACCTTAAAGGAAGCATGAAAGATCTCTGAAAGCCTCATTAAGTACTCTCAAGCCTGCATACAGAACTCAGACCCTTTATTCCCATGGAGCCCAGGGACCCAAACCAGAGCTGATGGCATCTCATTTGGGATGTGGTTCCAACAAGCCCAATGGCTTGGTTGCTTTAGGCATCAGAAAGGCCATTCATAGTGTGAAGAGATGGGCATATAAAGAGAGGGTCTCCTCTCAGCAAAAGCCTCTGGTGAGTTGATGAACACACATTTTTTGTCTACCTTGTGATATTATTTTAGGTCTTTGATAGGATGGACCATTACTTTTTGTTAAATCGTCATTATATCTGGCTGGCTTGTTTCCCCTTCATGCTTACTTCATGAGTTGTGTGTAGCCTGGGGGATGAGAGTTGTTCCAGGTGGTGCCAGACAGGAGGTTAGAAAGAAAACTCTGAATGAAAAGAAACCCCTGTTTTCCCAGTTCTAAGGCTTCTGACTTTGCTGTGCATCACAGGTAGGTGTGCCCCTCTGACCCTCCTGCATTTTCTGAGAATCTGCCTCCAGCACTGGGCTGAGAAACAGATGAAAGAGTGAGATGAAGCAGTGTTTCCTCCCTTAGATTTGGAATTCAGCCTCTGCTCTGGCTTTTCAGGCTTGAGACATGAGAATGATTTGGGGGGAACTAGAAATGGATGAAATTGCCCTTACAATACCCTCATTTTTTTGATGCCTGCTGCCTTAGAAATTCTTGCCAAGTACACTGACTTCCAGCAGCCTAAGGAATAACCACTTACCTATTGACTCAGTTCCCATAATCAGGTATTTTGAGCTCTTGGATTCCATGTGACTACCAGTCTCAGCCATTGAAGAAGTCAAACAGGGATGCCTGGGTGGCTCAGCAGTTGAGCGTCTGCCTTTGGCTCAGGGCGTGATCCTGGAGTCCCGGGATTGAATCCCATATCAGGCTTCCTGCATAGAGCCTGTATCTCTCTCTGCCTATGTCTCTGCCTCTTTCTCTGTGTCTCTCATGAATAAATAAACTCTTTAAAAAAAAAGGCAAACAGGCTGGTTAACAAAAATGTGTGAGACTGACCTACTCGTTGAGAGGTGGTTTGATGGCTTTACCACCTGAGTCTTCCTTGGGTCCCCCTTGGCCACTCCTCCAACTGAACACAGCATTGGCATGACCCCTGCCCGTGCAGATGCAGCTCTTAGACATGTCTCTGTCATATATTCACCATCCTGCTCCACTGCTGACCTACTCTTTCCACTCAGTCCTTCCCATATAGAAAATAAAGAACACTGTTGTTCATCAGAGCTTGTCCCTCCCAAGTCTGCCACTCTGCTTGTCAGTCACACTAAAATAAGGCAACTAGCTGAGTCAGATGGCTTACTGGGTTGAGCTTTCAGTTGGCTTGTATTGGCCAGCCTGAAGAATTGTTTTGTTATTGTTTGGTTTCTGTTTTCATGTGTGAGGATTTTTTACTCTTAAATTCATGCTTCTCATTAGCAGAGAGAAGATTCATAAACCCAGGGGACTTTTTCCTTCGAATTAAGGTTTTACTTAAAATCAGGAATAGAAAGGTCATGAGTTCTGTTTTCTGATTGGAAAGGCCTGATGAAACCAATGGTGACTCGGGAGCAAGAGCAACGTCAGGCACAGCCGTTGTCCACCCACAAGGATGGATGAGTTCTGAGTACACATCCTTTGTGAATTAGCTAATACCAATTTCCTTACAAATGACCTCCCACCTTCCTACCCCAAAAGGATGATGACTGGCCCTTCAAGGTGATGCCATAGGCCTTACCTTGCATGTCACTTGCTTGAAGAGACCTGCACTGACTCCCAAGCATATGACCAGATGTCACTGCTTCCTCCACTTTTCCTTCATAGGATTTACCAGAATTTGTAAATTTACCTGTGCGTATGATGCCTTGTTTGTTGTTCTTGTTGTTTATAAGGCAACATGTGTCTCCCACACCAGAGTATATGGGTAGAAGTTGTGTCTATTTTATGCCCTTTCTACTCTCTGTTGAATCCCCAGCACCTCATTCAGCACCTGGCTAGCCAGGGACTTCAGAAATGTTAGCGGACATCCACTGATCTGAGGGGTTCCTGAAACAAAGCACTTTGTACTGTCAGTCTTGGAGCATTGCTTTTCCATTGAGACCTCACATTTCTTTTATTAAAGTCTTAATAAAAGCACTTGTTCACCCTATTCGCTCAGTACTGAGTGCACTGCATGGGGAGTCTTTTTTTTTTTTAATGGGGAATCTTAAGAACCCATTCCATTTATGGGGCTGAGAACTCCTTCCCAGTGCAGATAGCATCCTGCTGGTCTGCATGTTTCTGCTCCTGACTTGGGAATTTTCTGTTGGGCTGAATGGGATTTCTAATGTTGAGGCTGTTCTTAGACCACTGTTTGGCAGACTTGTCTGAAACATTTTCCCTTATCTGCCAGTGTTCCTGCCCATGTGTGAGGACCTGTTAGATGCCCCTTGCGCCCTGTGCTTAGCCCTGCCTGTGCCAGAGGAAAGGCATGTACCTTTCCATTTATGTTGCTCTCCTCCACTTTCTAAAACCCCTTTGATTCAGTGAGGGATAGCACCATCGTTCTCACTTGGCTAATGGTGAACGTCCAAAAAAATGAAGCTTGAGGTTGCATGGTGTTTAAAGTGCAGAGCTGCAACTAGAACCAGAAGCTTCTGAGGCTTTCCTGCTTTTTATTTAATACATAGATCAGGGCTGTGTGGAATTACTTAAAGGAGATCCAGGTGTTATTCCGCACCCCACCCCCATCCCAGGGATCTAGTCCCAGAACCCTTATGCCTTGCACTGGCCTCATTCCCACCGAATGTCCACTTGACAACTTCTTCTCCCCATGCCACAGCCCAAGGTGACCTGCTTGTAGAACTCTAGGCTAATGGCTACACCACGCTGGATCTTCTCTTGTGTTTGTATCCAGGATCGTCTGTTTTTTGTGATGGAGTTTGTGAATGGGGGCGACTTGATGTTTCACATTCAGAAGTCTCGTCGATTTGATGAAGCACGAGCTCGTTTCTATGCAGCAGAAATCATTTCAGCGCTCATGTTCCTACACGAGAAAGGAATCATCTATAGGTGAGTTTTGGTCTCAGTAACCCCTCCCCTGAATTCATCCTCTGCTTGCCCTTCTGGCTTCATCCAACCTTCCATTTTTCCCAGTAACCGACTGAAAACGTTTTAGAATCAATTTCACAAAGGTGTGAGTATCCTTTAGAATAAATGAATAACGTAGTGTTTCACATTGCCAGCAAACCAGAATTGCCCCCATGTGGTGTTCATAAAACCTACTTGAGCGGCTCCATGGAGATTGTTCATGAATTCATACAGCCAGACCCTACAAGGTGCTGAACACATTGTTGCTCTTTTTTCTGTTTTCACATTGGAAGTGATCCATTCCATTTTAAGAATCCATACTTACACTGAAGAGTGTGGCTATCTGTTGCCCTGAATTACCACAATAAGAAGAATCTCAGCTGGTTGGGGTTACAGCTCCCCAAGTCAAGAAGCTAAGAGGTGAACTATTGATGAACAGTGTCCGGCTTGATAATATTTATCATTTGTAGCCCCTCCCAAATATTATTTGATTCCATTTCATGGCACACAGTCTTTTGAGTATAATATATGTTTTGGGTTTCAAGTCTGGTTGCCATTGTTAGATCTCAGAATGCAAGGGATATAGATGAAACTTCATTCAGGGCAAGATTAGGTAAGGTGGGAAATATAACAGTGAGTCTTAGACAACCTTTATTTAGAAAACGTCTGTTCTTTTCATTTTCTCCCTGTGGTCAGTGTTTTCTCTTTAAATAACATTGTAACTTAGTCACCACATAAACTCTTTCTTTCTCTTGAGATGCAATTGTTGCTTTCCTTTGGGGGAAAAATCATTTTTATCTTAGAAGCACCAATATCAAAGTAAAGAATTTCCTGATTGAAACTGGCTATTTAATAGCTTTGCTAATGCAAAGACTAATGCAAAAGGCCCTTCCTTTTGTGGGCTCAGAACAGTATTGACATCACGATGAAAATGTAAGAGAGCTTTCGGAAACTGCATATTCTTAAATATCCTAGGAGTCAAAATAGGAGAGAGAGGAGCGAGGCTAGGAAAGAATCCATCAGGGCTGGTCGAAGACGCCAGAAAGAAGAGAGAAAGCAAAGAGGATACAACAGGCTCAATAAAGACATGGAAATTCTCAGGCTTTAAAACCTCAACTAGATGTGACCCTTTGTCTCAGCCCTAGCTGTGAGGCACAGGAGGGGATGCAGAGCTCAGAGCCAAGCTGAGCATGAGCAGGAGCAGTGAGAGTCTTCTGCTTGAAAGTAACCAGGAATCTCCTCCACTCAGCCTTTGGCCGTGGAGCTGCTACAGGTTGTTTTAGATGACCTGTACTTTGAGCCTTCTTGACCAGGCCATCTGTTCTGGCAGCTTCAGCATGGAATTGTTCCTGCCATAGCATCGTGCCCAGGGCACGATTGTTAGGGAGTTCCTGATACCGTCTGTGATGCTGAAGGGAGTTCAGAGGTCTTCCTGGTGTTAGCAACGGACTTTGGGCCATGAGCTCTGCTTTTGTTGTCCTCTCCGTGGCTTATCCATCCACCCATCTCTGCCCTGTTTAGAGAGAGCCTTCCTCACACGTTATTTTTAAGAATATTGACTTCCTTCCTTGACAGGGACTTCTGTTGTAAATTCAAAGAATGATATTAACAACGGCAACAAGAGCTACATGGACCATTGTGACGGGTGGCTCTTTACCTGCATTTCTCCCCTGAGCCCCCTAGCACTATGATGTATAACCATAATCTCATTCATGTTATTTAGATGGAGTCTTAGAAAGGCTTAATAACCATACTGTTAACTAGTTGTGAAGCCATAATTCAAATTATGTCTTTAGCCACTGGGCTACATTCTCTCCTCAGGAGAGACTTGCAGACATAGCGTACTGCTAAGAGGGGACATCTTATTTCCCTTCTGGTGATAAGGCAACTTTAATTCAAGAAAAGGAGGTAGAGCGTCTGTCTTCATCCTTTTGGGCTGCATATGAACTACAGAAATTTATTTCTCACAGTTCTGGAGGCCAGAAGTCCAATGTCAAGGTGCCAGCAGGTGTGGTGTCTCATCAAGGGTATCTTTTGTCTGTGTCCTCACATGGCAGAGGGATTAGGGAACTCTCTGGAGCCTCTTTTATAAAGTCTCTAACCTCATTCAGGAGGGTTCCACCCTCATGACCTAAACGCCTCTTACAGGCCCCGTATTACTAATACCATCACCTTTGTAGGTTAAGATTTCACCATTTGAATTTTGGTTGGCCCCCAGGCTGGGACATGAACATTCAGACTGTAGCAGTGGAGAGAGGCAATAAGGTCAAAACATTTTTTCTTGAATCCTTTGAGGCTTTACTTGAGCACCACGTTGGCGCAAGGCAACAGACTTGCTTTCCTGTGTAAGATATAACTCCTTCTCATTCTACTTGTTTCATTTGTTTGGAAACATGGAAGGTGGACACTGTGACCTGATGTCATTTCCATGAAGCTGTACCAGCCCACATCTTGAGACATTTTATTTAAATTCCTGGCATCTACAGTTCAATTTGGAGAATTTATTTTAATTTACTCTTCCACTTGAATCCCATATGCAGGCTCTAACTGATATGGTTGACTTTGAAGGGGACACATTTAATTAGGGTAGATTCAAAAGCTATTTTTATCTTGTGGATTTATTTCACAGGATAATTTAATT